>NC_063332.1:108238112-108284674 GCF_021869965.1 Rhincodon typus
TCCGTAACACAAAGATGGGAGGTAAGTAACACGAAATGAATGACAGAACTGAAAACTTAACAGAGTGGACTAACATTTGTCATAATGTACATTGCATGAAAAAAATGTACAAGATATCTAATAGTTTTGCATAAAGACTTCATTCATGAATAAAGAAAAATCTTAGCCTGATCCTGATTTCAGCAACATCTTGATTCTTAAATGTTTCCAAAGCTTTTGTCTCTTCTACTCTACTCTAGCTCAAACCTTTTTGTACACGTTGATTTTTTTTTTTGTTTGAAGTAAAATATCGTTTGAACTTTTGTCCCCTTGCCTTATTCTTGTAATTTAAGTTGGAATAATACAATTGATTTACTCTTTTGTACACTTCTATATTTTTTTTCCCTGATGTTATTTGTTTAGCTTTTCCTAAAATAGATCTTTGGTAATCACCTCAACTACTCCCTATAATAAAATAATAACAGCATAGAAGGAGGTCATTAGGCTGATTGCAAGAGCATTCCATCCAGTCATTTTAGCCCCCCTACACTCTCCATCGCCTTTCAAGCCACAGCTGAATTTGCCTCTACCACATTTTAAAACAATGTATTCTAAATCATAACTATTCACTCCATAAGTTTTTTCCTTGTTTCTTCTTTGGTCTTTTTCCTAACCACCTTAGATGTGCGTTTTCTGGTTCTAGACCCTTCTGTGAATGGCAACAGTTTCACTGTACTCTGTCTAAACCACATGATTTTGTCCTCCTACATCAAACCTCATCTTGACCTTACTAAGAAGAGCACAGCAATTCTAACAATGTATCCACATAACTGAGGTCCCTCAACCCTGGAACCATTCCAGTAAATGTTTTCTGTACCCTCTAAGGCCTTTTCATGCTTTTCGAAGTGCACTTGCCAAGATTGGGCACAGCGTTCCAGTCGTAGCTGAGCCACTGCTTTATGATAGTGAGTTTCATATCCTAACCACTGTCTAGGTAAATAATTTTTTTTTTTAATTCGTTGAGATAAACAGCAGTGGTCCAGCAACTGATAATTGTGGAATACCACTCCCTGACTTTTGTAAGACTGGGTAACTCCCCGGTGGGTGATGGCCTAGTGGTATTGTCGCTGGACTGTTAATCCAGAGACCCAGATAATGTTCTGGAGACCCGGGTACAAATCCTGCCATGGCAGATGGTGGAGTTTGAATTCAATGAATATCTGGAATTAAGAATCTAATGATAACCGTGAATTCATTGTCAATTGTCGGAAAAACACATGTGGTTCACGAATGTTCCTTAGGAAAAGAAACTGCCATCCTTACCTGGTCTGGCCTACATGTGACTCCAGACCCACACCAATGTGGTTGACTCTTAACGACCCTCTGGGCAATTAGGGATGGGCAATAAATGCTGCCTAGCCAGCGATGCCCTCATCCTGTGAATGAATAAAGGAAAAAAAAACCACCTTTAACCCCGCAATCAATCTTCTATCCGGCCTGCTATTTGTCCCCTGATTCTACGCATTATAAACTTAGATCTGAATGTGATGTGCAGTATTTTAAGAAGGTAAATTAAAATTCAAATGTGTGTATTGTTTCCCCTTTATCTGCTGTTTCTGGAAAATTAAGTAATAAAGTTGATCAAGCTTGACTTTACTTTTTAGAAACTGCACATATTTTCAAAGTCTAAATGTTTCTCCATAGCTATTTCATTAAGGATTCTGTTTCTAATCTTCCATTAATTATGTTCCCTTATTTTTTCATTATGTTACATATAATTAATATAGCTATCCCATTCTTTGTCCTTTCTGTTGGTTATCATCAGCAATGTCTAGTTGACAACACAGAGTTGTTCCTTCAGCATCCAGTTCCATGCTATGGATTCATTGTCTCAGTTTTATCTATCTATTCGGGTGCTGTGTATGTTATTGTGCAGTTAGTCAAATTTATCTTCAATATTTATTTCACTTACTTGATTTTTTTAACAGTCCTTTTGTGCTCTCTTTTACAACTACATTTATTCCTTATATTCAGACCTGTGTTATTTCCACCAGATCCTTCCTCCAACTATTCTCCACGACCATCTTACTGATGCAAAATTCTATATACAGCCCTTTCGATACTTTGTGGGACACAGATCTCATTCTCTCTCATTTTTATGGAGTCCATCCCAGCATAACCATAGTTTTCTAACCCAAGTACTGCTTTCAGTGTTTCATTAATGGAACCTCTCCTTTTCACGAGTCTTTCAGAAATGCATTCTTCTTCCTTTTATCTTTACCAACCTACTACAAATATTGGTTTCTATTAGCTTAAATTCATGGCTGTTTCTTCTCACAAATGACTAAACCCACATTTATGCTTCTAATTAAATCAAGAGACCTTTGACTTTAGTAGAGTATGTGAGTGCTTGCTTTTTTCTCTTGTGTGAAGGGTTGAAATCTTGGTGTATGGCAACTAACATTTTTTTTGTGATGGGGTGGGACCCTGACATTTTTTCTGTGTGGAGGTCTAGTATTTGTATGATAATAAGTTGTCCACTTGCTAGTTTCATGTATAGAATATATGGCTCCAAAAAATTGAACATCCTTGATCTGCCTAATGCTTAGGAGTAAAATGATTTCAAATATACATCGTTCTGTGTGTGTAGCCAAGGGAAAAAAATCATTGTTCCTTGTTGCCTTTCTTTTAGAGAGGAGAAATCAGTAATTTCCAATATCTCATGCATCTGAACACATTAGCAGGCAGATCCTATAATGACTTGATGCAGTATCCAGTGTTCCCATGGATTCTTGCAGACTATGATTCTGAGGTATGAAGACTTCTGAAATCCATATTCTACGAAGGAAAATTAGTTTATACCTTATTGAATTTTGCTAAAAATAATTATTAACTACATCATGGCTTTGGTTTCATTTTGCAGATGTGAACTTTTCCAATACAGCCCATTGTTAGTTTGACTGTACAGTTTGATAGTGCTGAGTTGCTTTCTTAACTGCTTCAAAGATAGTTAAGAGTCGTTGGTGGATCATTTTCATTCCCTATTATTTTTAATCCTTTCATAGCTTTGTCCAAAGCTCTGAAACCCCCACCAAATGTCTCCAGCTTTACATCTCATTCTTCCTTTTGTGCTGCTTGTTCGAACCAGTTAATCTTAAACAAGCGCTTGACCATCTGTTTTAATATCTACTTATGTGGCTCAGTTGGGTTTTTTTATAACACACCTACAAAGCACCTTGGGATATCTTACTATAGAAAAGTCTATAAAAATTCAAGCTATTGCTGTAATGGACTAGTTGGCATTTTTACAAAAATTCAGTAGGTCTTTTTTGATACCAGATTTTTATTTCCATTTTTGTTTTAAGAACCTTGGGGTTAAGTAGTTCTTCACAATCACCACAAAGCCCTTGCAATATTGGGAACATTTAGAAATGTGTCCTAACTTCCCAAGGCTCAGCATTTCAGGTCCGTTAAGGGATATTTTTAAATATAGGCCTGACTGTTGTTAGATCCTGTTTCACATGCAAAGAGATTTAGAGATTGAATTGTAACAGAAGATTGAACTAATGATTATTGACGTGTTTTAAACCTTATTAAAATAATTCCTTTCTCATTTGACCCACCAAAGCAATACTTAATTTTTTTATTTACTAAAAATTCAAAAGGATGTGCTTTGAGTAATCCTTTTTCTTAAATAGGAACTCGATCTTACAAATCCTAAAACATTTCGGAACCTGGCTAAACCAATGGGGGCTCAGACTGATGAGAGATTAGCTCAGTATAAGAAACGCTACAAGGACTGGGAAGATCCAAATGGTAAAGTTATTTATAGAGATGGAAGTATAATTCTATTTGCATGCTGCATAAATAGAGGCAGAACCGTCTCTTTTTGTTGTGGTTTTTCTGATTAATGCCACTCAATTTTTCATGAACAGTCACCTCAATGTTTTGATATAAGGGGAAAAAAAGTTAAACTGGATGAAATAATTCTTTAACTGGAATACTATAGAACATTGTTTATGTGGATATTTAATTTTTTTTACCATTGTGAATAAGCCATTTGTTTTGGAAAAAAGTTATGTTGTTTTGAATTTAATTGTGGATAATATTTGTTCTGTTCTTGAATCCTAGGTGAAACTCCAGCATATCATTATGGTACACACTACTCTTCTGCCATGATTGTAGCTTCTTATTTAGTGAGAATGGAGCCATTCACTCAAATATTTCTCCGACTCCAGGTAACTAACATGCACTTCAATTATTCAATTTATGGTTACTTTACCACCACCTTTAGATTAATGCGTCTAGTCTTAAATTCAAAGATAACACAGTGTGGAGCTGGAGGAACACAGCAGGCCAGGCAGCATCAGAGGAGCAGGAAAGTTGATGTTTTGGGTTGGGACCCTTCTTCAGAAATGGGGAGGGGGAAAGGAGCTCACAAATAAATAGAGAGGAGGGGTGGGACTGGGGAAGGTAGGCAGGATAGTGATAGGTGATTGCAGGTAGGCAGTGGTGGGGAATGGTCAGTGAGGTCGGACAGGCACTGTGGAGCGGCCAAGGGAGTCGCGGAGAGAGCGGTCCCTAAGAAAGGCGGATAGGGGTGGGGAGGGAAATATATCTTTGGTTGTGGGATCAGATTGTAGATGGCAGAATTTGGGAGTAGGGGATCGCATTCTTGCAGGAAGGTGGGTGAGAGGAGGTGTAGTCTAGGTAGCTGTGGGAGTTGATGGGCTTGAAATAGATGTTGGTTTCAAGGCGGTCACTAGAGATGGAGACAGAGCGGTCCAGGAAGGGGAGGGAGGTATTGGAGATGGTCCACATGAATTTGAGGTTAGCGTGAAAGTTGTTAGTAAAGTTGATGAACTGTTCAAGCTCCTCATGGGAGCACGAAGCATCGCCGATAGTCATCAATGTAGCAAAGGAAGAGGTGAGGGATAGTGTCAAGAAAGCAGCGGAAGACGGACTGTTCCATGTATCCTGCGAAGAGGCAGGTATAGCTTGGGCCCACGTGCGTTCCCATGGCCACCCCTTAGTCTGTAGGAAGTGGGAGGAGTTAAAGGAGAAGTTGTTAAAGGTAGGGACGAGTTTGGTTAGGCAGATAAGGGGGACTGGTCGGGCCTGCGGGAGAGGAAGAAGCGGAGGGCTTTTTGGCCATCCGTGTGGGGGATACAAGGGAATGCGATCCCCTCCTCCCAATTCCTCCACCTCCGCCGTGTCTGTTCCCAAGATGGGGGCGTTCCACTCCCACAAATCCCAGATGTCGTCCTATTTCAAGGACTGCAACTTCCCTCCTTCAGTGATCGAAAATGCCGTCGACCGCATCTCTTGCGTTTCCCGCACCTCTGCCCTCACATCCCCTCCCCCCAAAAAAAACAAAGACAGAATCCCCCTTGTCCTCACACATCACCCCACTAACCTCCGGATCCAATGTGTCATACTCCGCCACTTCCACCACCTACAATCTGACCCCACAACCAAAGATATATTTCCCTCCCCACCCCTATTTGCCTTTCGTAGAGACCTCTGTCTCCATGACTCCCTTGTCCGCCCCACCACCCCCAGCAACTTTCCCTGCAACCACAGGAAGTGCTACACCTGCCCCTACACCTCCCCCCTCATCTCCATACAAGGCACCAAACAAACCTTCCACATTAGACATGGGTTCACCTGCACAGCCGTCAACATGATCTGTTGCATCCACTGCTCCCGATGTGGCCTCCTCTACATCAGTGAGACCAAGCAGAAACTTGGAGACCGTTTTGTATAGCACTTGCACTTTGTTCATGACAAATGACAACGCCTTCCAGTCGTGAATCATTTCAACTCCCCCTCCCACTCCCTGGGTGACATGTCCATTCTCAGCCTCCTCCAGTGTCACAATGACGCCACCCTCAAAGTGGAGGAGCAGCACGTTATATTCCGCCTTGGGAGCCTACAGCCTACAGCCCACAGCCCAATGCCCTAAACATGGATTTTACCAATTTCAAAATCTCCCCAACCCTCCCTCTCATCCCCGTCTCCTTGACCTGACACAACCTGTCCATCTTCTCTCCCACCTATCTGCCTGCACCCATCCCAGTGACCAATCCCCACCACTGCCTACCTGCACTCACCTATCACCATCCCACCTACCTTGCCCAACCCCACCCCATCTCTCTCTTTATTTCTGAGCTCCCTTCCCCCCTCCCCGTTTCTGAAGAAGGGTCCCAACCCGAAACGTCAACTTTCCTGCTCCTCTGATGCCACCTGGCCTGCTGGATTCCTCCAGCTCCACATTGTTATCTCTGACTCCAGCATCTGCAGTTCTCACTATCTTTTAAATTCAAAGATTATAGTATTTTCTCATCGCTGAATTTTTATTATGTTATTTGTTTGTGTCATTCTCCTTTCACAGGGTGGCCATTTCGATCTTGCTGATCGAATGTTTCACAGTGTACGAGAGGCCTGGTACTCTGCATCCAAACATAATATGGCTGATGTAAAAGAACTCATCCCAGAATTCTTTTATCTTCCAGAGTTTCTCCTAAACTCCAACAACTTTGATCTAGGTATGGTGTGCGTGCGAGCATAGAAATTTAATAAAAAGCGAACCGTCCCACGCTATCAACAATAAGCTATACTTGAAGGGACTGAGCAATAAAAATAAGGCTGCAATATAATACATCCAGTTCCCCAGCCTGTAGTTTGTATGAATAATCTGCCTTACAAGAAACATAAGGTTATGTGGTATAATATTGAATTTTGTCACAGCATCTTTTTAAAACTTACATTTATATATGGCCTTTCATACCCAAAAGAGCTCTGCTGCCAATTATATATTTTTGAAATATGGTCACTTCTCCACTGTAGGTATATAGAATCACAGATTTTACAGTGCCGAAGGAGGCCATTCAACTCCTAGTGACTGTACTGTCTCCTTAAAGAGCTATCCAGCTCGTCCCACTCTGCAGTCCTATCTTCTTAGCACTTTAACTTCATCACTTTCAAAATGTGACCACCAATTTTCATTTGGCAAGACGATACTGTTAATGTAATTTATTTTATTGCTATTGGTTAAGTAATAAGTATAGTCAAGGATTTTTGTGGAATAGTGAATTGGAATATCTTCCACCCATGAGACTGAACAGTCAGGCCTAGACTTTAATGTCTCACCTAAAATTCCGCCGTATCCTTAGAGATTGAGTTTTTCTGAGTTGAAAAGTTATCTTTGTTTTAATGTAGGTTTTGTTCATCCACAGAAGCACTCAAGTGCCAAAAAAACATTAACCTAGATGTCTGTAGGGATATTTTTCTCTCACATTGGCAGATTTTCTGAGCTGAGAACTTTTTCCGAACACTATTTTCCCCGCCTCATTGTCGTCCAGGAATTCCCAAATGCAAGTGTCTCTGGTGTTCAGATTAATGTGTTCCACTCACCCTCGTACAACTTTCTAATAGGCATATTAATGATATGCAGTTGTGCCTATCCATGCTATGAGACATCAGAGCAAATGTCTTGGCCAGAGGTTCTAAGGAATGCCTTTGAAAGAGGAGAGTCAGAGAGAAAGGCAGAGAGGTTTAGAAAGGTAATTCCAGCACTTAAGGCTCAGGTAGCTGGAGGCATGTCCACCAATCATGAAGCAGTTAAAATCACGCATGCTCAAGAGGCCAGAATTAGAGGAGCTCGAGTATGTAGCAGGATTGTTGGGGCTGGAGATGGTGACAGAGATGGGGAAGTATAGGGCAATGGGGGAATTAAAATATGATCCTTTTTTTTTTAAAAGTAACATTTTAACTATGGCGCAATGTGGACCAGCAAGCATATGGGTGAAGAGGATTTGTTGGGCGTTTGAAAACAAAGTTTTGAATGATCTCAAATTGTAGGCTAGAACATGTACGCTTTGATGCCATGGCAGCAGTGGAAACATGATGATGAGGGATTCAAACGTGTAACTCTGAGAAAAATTGCCTCAAATTTGAGAAGTGACACAACGCTTAAGGATTTTGAAGAAGAATGAGAGTTGTAGATTGGACGGTAGTTTACAAGAGTAGAGGAAACAGGTTGGTATTTGAGGATCGTACTGATACAGATCAGAAAGAACAGTGCCTGAGAAAAGTACTAATGTGGGAGCCAGGAATGGAAGTTGGATAACAATTGTTTAGTGGGTATGAGATTGACAGCGGGAAGTGAATCTCAGGAACAAGGTGATCTTGGAGAGAATGAGAGAAGGTGAGGGGGGTAAAAAAACATGGAAAAGATGCAAGTTCCGGGCTAGTGCAGAGACTGAAGACTTTAAGAGGAGGTTTAACCTGGTGGGTGAGGAGAAGAGAAGGCAGTGACAAAGTAACTGGATCAACCAATTCATGAGCTGCTCGCTTGTTGGAGCTGAATGAGGAAACAAGAAAGCAAAGAATTTAAGACAGTTTTCAGAAAAGGATGTCAGAGTTACCTTAGTGTTCCAGTTGGTCCTGGAACAGTGAACAGCTTTTGCAGGTGAGAATAGGGCCTAACAGTGTTTTGTGGTATTGTGGGTCTGTTTGCTTGAAGTTAGGGAAAACAACACAGTAGAATGTGCTGTAAATGAAAGGCCTTACATGAGCCAGTTTGCGGAAATTAAGCCATATACCATGGCACCTAGCTTACTATGGTGTCTCGGCTATGCAAATATGTAATGAATATGTTCAAGCTTACTGCTGACTGAGGAGATGAAGCAGAATGGAGATAATTCAGGTCATCAACCCAGAAGGCATCAATCCATGAAGGTTTGTCTGAATTACAGGCAGCAACTAACAACTCTTCCCCTCTCCTGTCTCTCACACATGCACGTTTGCGTGGGTGTGTGCACGCACACACACCCCTTTGTGTGCACAGTGAAGTTATAGTTTTCACCTTTAACAAGGGAGTGGAAAGTTAACCAGAGATTTGTGGTGATGTGAAGTGACTCTGTGTATGAACTTTGTCACATTTCTGACGCTTTGAATGCCTGCAAAACAATCAGCTAAATTTAGATAATTTAAGGAATCTATAAGACAGGATATAGGTTGTACAAAGTAGATCACTTGGCCATGTCATGGAATCCATCAGTTTTGTGATGGATATGGTTGGAAATGAGTTTAGACTTCTCGCACAAAAAGCACGTTCCATAACTTTGAAGTTAATGTGCTTAAGTAAAATCATTCTTCACATGGATTGGTGTTGATATTTAGTGCAAACACTATTTGCATTTCACCTCTGTCAGAGCAGATGTTTAAGCATGATTCCACAATTTGATATCCTGAATGAGAAGCACTGGCTGATGTTACCATGAGGGACCCCCCTCCTCAATGTCTCCCCTCATCTGAGACATGGTGACCCTCAAGTTAAACCACCACCAGTTGTCTTTCTCTGATGCGATAACAGCCTATGGTCTGGTAGACTATATCAACTCACCTTTTCCTTTTTACACAGGAAAAAGACCCATTAATCCAACTCTTTGTTTTCTGACTGCCAACCAGTTATCTATCCATGTCAGTACACGGACCCCAATACCATGCACTTCAGTTTTATATGCTTCTCAAAAAAACTTCATTAGATTTGTCAAACATGACATTGCTTTTATAAATTCATGCTGAATCTGTCTAATCCTGTCACTGTGCTCTGCTAGTAAATCTTTTAAAATTAACTCTAATACTCTCCATGGCCACTTCCTTCATTACCCTGGGATGTAACTTATCGAGCCCTGGTTTTTAATTCCATCAATTTCCCCAACACCATTTCCCTACTAATACTGATTTCCTTCAGTTCCTAACCGTCACTAGACCCTATACACTCCAATATTTTTAAGATAACCTACGTTTGTCTTAACTAATTTTTCTTTCTTTATATACCTGTAGAAGCTTTCACAATCACTTGTATATTCCCCACAAACTTACTCTCGTATTCTGTTTCCCCCTCTTAATCAATCCTTTTGTCCTCCTTTGCTGAAATCTGAACTGCTGTCATGCCTCTGGTCTGCTTTTTTTATTTGTTTGGCTAATTGCTATGTCCCTTCCTCAGATCTTACGTTATCCATAATTACCCTTGTTAACCGTGGACAAGCCATCTTTCCCATTTTAGTTTTGTGCCCAACAGGAACAAACAATTGTTGCAGTTCCTCGATGCACTCTTTTTACATGTTTGCTGTTTCATATCCATTGTCATCCCTTTAATGTTCCCCAGTTTATCATAGCTAGCTCACACTCATTGTTTCCTTTATTTAGATTCAAGACCTTCGTCTCATAATCAACCATGTCACTCTTCATCTTAATGAATATTTCTATCATATTATGGCCACTCTTCCCTAACGAGCCTTGCACAACTGGATTGCCAATTATTCCTTTCTGATTACACAATATCTAATCTAGGATAGCTTGTTCTGTAGTTAGTTCCTCAACAAAACCATCTCGTATATACTTTAGGAATCCCTCCTTTACAATATTGTTGCTGTTTTGATTTCCCCAATCACTACGCAGATTAAAGTAGCCCATAATTACAGCTGTACCTTTATTGCTTGCATCTCTAATTTTCTACTTAATATCTTCTCCAAAATTACCCCTGCAGATTGGGGGTTCAAGTACAATCCTCACTAATGTTTCTGCCGCCTAGTGTTTCTAAGGTGTACTCATACGAATTCCACTTCATTGAAGCTAATATCCTTCCTCGCTGTTGTGCTAATTTACTCTTTAATCAGCAATGCTATTGCACCTCCTTTTCCTCCTCTTCCCTTCTGAAGAGGAGTTACTGAACCCTAAACATTAACTCTGATTTCTTACCAAAGATGCTGCCAGACCTGCTGAGATATACCAGCAATTTCTGTTTATGTTCCTTCTCCTTTGTTTATGGTTCTGTATCTTGATAAACATATTAGCTGTAAAATTGGACATGCTCCTTCATAATGTTTAAAAAAGATCAATTTTCTATCTTCCATATATATCTAGGTTATAAGCAGAATGGCATAAAATTGGGAGATGTGTTATTGCCACCATGGGCCAAAGGGGACCCAAGAGAATTCATCAGAGTTCATCGTAAGGTAATATTGGCAGCAGTATTAACTCTTTGATATTCTGTGTTATTTATTACTTAGCACTACGATTCTTGAGTGGAGAATATTGTGTTCATTTTAAATACTTGAGCTTCTGAATTGAGGATGCTGTATACTCTATTTTAGACAACATTGATCAAACTTGTATGTTATGCTTGTGTTATGACAGTAAATTGAATATTTAAATGGCAATGATCACTAAATTTTGTAGTATTGGCTTTTCATTCTCAATGCGGAGTTACCAAGATATCTACACATCTGGAGGTTCCCTTCATCTTTGGAATACCAGACAAAATCCCATCCAATAGTGGATTGTAGGAATCTTCAGGGAAGGTGGTAATGCAGTCATAATGTCACTAGATCAATAATTCAAAGGCTCAGGTTAATCTCTGGGCATTAGTTCAAATCCCATATTGTTAATTGGTGGATTCAAATTCAGTTTGTAAAACCTGTAATAAAAAGTTAGTCTCCATAATGGTGACCATTAAACTTTCATTAAATGTCATACAAACCCATTTGGTTTACTAATGTCCTTTAGGAAAGAAAATTTGCCATCCCTGCCTAGTTCAACCTGCATGTGACTCCAGATCCACAGCTCTGTGTTTGTCTCATAACTACACTCTGAAATGATCTAGCAAGCCATTCAGTTCAAGGGCAAGTATGGATGGGCACATGTGCTGGTCTTTCCAGTGATACCCAAATCCTGTCAAAGTATACAGAAGATATTACTTTCTGTTTCTTAATCAGATCCGGTAGAACTATCTCTGCAGTCTTGTAGGTTTATCATAATATTTAAGCTGGGCCAGCAAATGTAAATTCTCATGTAATAGATAACGGATCTATCTTGCATTGAATGGTCCTCCTGTTGGTGTTGGCAATATTGACATGCAGGATTATGTGGGCTATTGGTATTCTTGCTGGTATTCCAAGTTTATACACACTTGGAACAATTGTACAATACAATATCATCATATTTTTGTGCTTTGAATATAGCAGTTATCTTTGCTATTAAGTAAAAGGCTTCCGTTCTCTTCAGTAAACAAAGTCAGATACTGATATTTTAAATAGATACTGGGTTTACATCATCTAATATCACCAGTTGCTCTTAATGCTGTGATTTTCATTCATGCCTTGTTTCAGGCATTGGAATGTGACTATGTCAGTTCACACTTACATGAATGGATCGACTTGATCTTCGGTTACAAGCAGCAAGGTGCACCTGCAGTAGAAGCAGTCAATGTCTTCCATCATCTGTTTTATGAAGGGCAGGTGGACATTTATAATATCAATGATCCACTGAAGGAAACTGCAACTATTGGCTTCATCAATAATTTTGGACAAATTCCCAAACAGGTATGTAACAGTGCACGGCACATAACACATCAATGCTTTTCGTTATTTCCAGGCTAGATCATTCCAACGCTGATGTAGCCAGCCACCCATCTTCCACGCTCTGAGCTTAAGTTCATCTAAAGCTGTGATGTCAATATCCTAACTTGCATCCAATCCAGTTCCACCATTTGCAGTCGTTGACTTACATTAGGTTCCTGCCTCTCAGCATTTAATTTTAAAATTCTGGTCCTTGAGTTCAGTTCCCTTTCCGATTTTGCGTTCTCTATCCTTGTACCCTCCAATACGCTTAATGAGTTCTGCCTTCTTTCAATTCCTATGTATCTTCTACTTCCTTCATCCCATTAATGGTGACCATGCTTTCAATTATCTACATCAAAAGCTGTTGGAATTCCCAAGACTAGATGTCTCCACATTTGCATTTCTCTTTAAAGATTCTCCATAAAACATACATCCTTGATCAAGCTTTTATTCACCCTGTTCTAATATCAATTGGCTCAAATTTATATGATTTATTAAATTGACTTTTCTTTGAATTGCTTTGGTCGTTTTTCCAATGCAGAGTCATAAATACAGGGCTTTTACTTTGTTTGCTCTGGTTTTACACTAAGATTAGCTACAAACATATACACTCCTTATTAAATAAGAGTCTTTTCCTTTGGAATGGAGGCTGTTTTCCTGAACTCAGCTCTACATGAATTCTGTACTCACCATCTCACAACTGCCAAAGGTATGCTGAATCACACTGAGGTCAAGGGCCTCCAGTAGGAGAATTCAGCCCTTTGGTATAACCCCAATAACCAAGCATGTCTACCAGTATGATGTTTGGTTTACAGTTTCAGAAGATTCAGACATTATACATAATTTGAAACCCACTGAAGTTTAAATTCCTCCTCGCATATCCAAGTTTAGTTCACTACAAATGTTAAAAGGTTAGTTGAGTGTTTTCAACGATAGGAGTGAGGGAAGGAAATAGAATAATGCTGGACAAATACAGATTTTAAACAATTATTCTTGAATCTGTGAGAATTATGTAAATTCAGACAAGTAGCCAGTGAATAACATTGGGTTGGATCGATATATGAAGACCACCTTAAAAAGAGGATAAGACTGATTTGTAATTATTACAAAAAAACGCAAGATAGTCATGCCTGTACTTCTAGTCACAAACACTTAGGGGGAAGACAGTAACTAAGAATATGTAATCTGTATATCTGTGGAGAATTGTTTTTTGGTTGGATCCAAGCTCTTCTATTACTGTGTGAAGAAGGAACAATAAATGATCAACTTTCTAATTTAAATTCTGTTGGTTAATTTATTGTTTGTTCGAATGACACTAAACAAAAATTCTGATATATTTGGCTGCTTTTATGAAGAGAGAGAAATTCCAATAATTTTAAAATTTTTATGGATGTTTTTATGTTCCATAATCATGCTAAAAGCTTTCCTTCTTCTCAATGTGCACACTGTCAAAGTTGTACAAGTGGAAAATCTCCTTACAGCATCTACTAAAGTCAGGACAATCTTCAATTAGAAAGTTAAAAAGGCAGAATATTGCAGTAATGCAATTAAATGTAGTTTAACATTCTTAAACACATTTCTGTTCATTTCTTGCAGCTGTTTAAAAAACCTCATCCACCAAAACGAACACGTAGCCGGAATAATGGGGAACCATCTGGTGTACCACCCTCTCTGAGCTGTACCACTGACAAGATCTTCTTTCATCATTTGGATAATCTCCGACCATCTTTGGCACCTGTTAAAGGTGACACCTCTTTAAAAGCTCCACATGTTTCGTGAGAATTATCTGTTAAAAATAGCCCATAATTGTTTCTATTTTTAAAAAAAACTCCTAATTTAGTTGTATTTAAACATAATCATTTTTGTTTTGTTAGTTTTCCTATCTTGATTTAAAATTATCCAGAATCTAGCTATTTGCCTTGTTCAGCAACTGATTTTATTACAAAAAAAACGGCCTGTCATTGTCCTTTATTTAATTCCCAAATTACTTTGAAATTCCCAAGCCCAACTGCATCTGTATGATGTTTTTCTTTTGCTGCAAGAGCCTGTGATATCTCCAAGTGCTTATATGAATCTGAACTGAGAGAGCCTAAACTTGACAACTTAAACCAGTAGATGGGGACTTTTCACAGAATAGGACTCTGGAATTAAATGTGTATCAAAACTTACCATTGATTTTGTGCTACTTGTTAGATCATGAAGGAATTGTGAAATACAATGCTTTCAATTAATTAAAACTATACAGTATACAAGTGTTCTACATGGCATAAATTTTGAGCTCCAGCTGAAAGTTCAATGCTGTGTCTTTGTGTGAATTGTAAAGTATGCCTTTGTTCATGTATTTATGTGCTATACAACTTCCCCTTCTGTCTGTGCAGTGCCAAACATGGATAGATTATACTGACATTAGAAGAGGCTACTTTTAGGCTTAATGAAGTTTTTTTCTTTCAACAGAACTGAAAGAACCAGTGGGACAGATCATTTTTACAGATAAAGGTGTTCTAGCAGTAGAACAAAATAAAGTGCTAATTCCTCCCAGTTGGAACAAGACATTTGCTTGGGGATATGCAGATCTCAGTTGCAGAGTTGCAAATTATGAATCTGACAAGGTGTGTAACTGGATCCTTATTATAAACAGCTATTTCCCATAGGATATGGGGAAAAAAGGTTGAGTTGGAGAAAACTTGTGTGAAATGGGTTATTCTCTTTCAAGTATTTTTGGCTTTGTTGTTAATTTCAATTTGGGTGAATTCTTTAAAGGAAAGATTGTTCTTAAGTTTTTGTGCATATTTCTGAATTTTGAAATTATAGAAGACCCTAATCTATATGTCCTTGGCCTTTTAGACTTTCCAATAAAGCTCCATGTTACCTTGAGGAACATCACCTCATTTTAATTGCACACTTTACAACATCTGGACTCAACATTGACTTCAATAAGTTCAAAACTAAAATTTTGGCCATATTCTTTGGATTGTTGCTGTAGGGGATGACTTTGCTTTTGTAATTTACCACTCCTCTAGACCCACTTTTTCAATTATTGCCATCTCCTTTTTCATTTCATCACTCCTCTCATTGAACAGATCTTCTATCTTTTCTCAGATCTTCCTGTTTACTCTGCTCTTCCCTTCCTTCCCACTTGCCCTGCTGCTGTACTTGCTTATGACCTGTTAAATCTCAATTCTAACAAATAAAGCAAAAAACCAGAGACCTGAACTCTGCTTCAATTTCCACTAATGCTGCTACACCTTCTGAGTATTTATTTCTATTTTTATTTCAGATTTCCAGTATGTACAGCACTGTTTTTCCTAATACTTTATTTTCTTCCTTGTAGCCAAAGATATCAAATCAGAACTGTTGTTATCTGTCGGGACCCAGAAGTGTAAAGTTTCTTTTGATTATTTGTTATGGTCATTTCTCCCTGCGCCACTAGCAAGTTGCTTTTTCGTTATTAAAATAATGTAAAGCAAAATGTATAAAATATGGTGCCTAAAGAAGAAGTGTAATTACATAGCACCTTTCATGAGCTCTGTCCTAAATAAATCATCAACTAGTGAAGTGCTTTTGATGTATAGTCATGTTTGCAAAGCAAGCAAGTGTTGCAGCCAATTTGTATACAACAAAATTCAACAATCAGTACCAAAGTAACTGATATGTTAATGCGATATGTGTGTGAAGAATAAATGCTGGTCAGTGCACTGAGAGAACTCATCTGCTCCTCTTCAAAAGTGTCACGACTATTCTAGAGTGGCAGACAAACCCTCAGTTTAATGTCTCATCCTCTGGACTGCATCTATGCAGCATTCCATTCGTACTGCACTTGTGTATCAGCATAGGTTAAGTTTTAAAATTCTGGGTAGACTGAACTAAGGGCAGCTCCTGTTCTGCCCACGCTAAAAGATTTTTTTTTAACACTTAAAACCATCATATTTTAATTTGAGACTCCATAAAAGTATTTACAACATGGAGTGTTGTGTTTTACTGTTGTATAATTCCTATTTTCCTTCTAGGCTTTGATAGTATATGAATGCCTGAGTGAATGGGGACAGATTTTATGCACAATTTGTCCCAACCCTAAGTTAGTTGTTACTGGAGGAACGAGTACTACGATCTGTGTTTGGGAGATGGGTACCTCCAAGGAAAAAGCTAAAACGCTGACCCTTAAACAGGTAATTCAGTCAATACAGTATTGTATGTTTTGGTCTTAGAAAAATTAAAGTAATTATACTCAATCCTGTGACATTTTGTTGCTATTGTCATTTGGAGGAGTTCTCTGAAATCCTGTGTCAACATATTAAAGTTATGAATTGTGTAATGAACATTCTCTTCCAGCATATTCTTCCTAAGTAAACAGGTTGTTTTGGTACTCTCTTTAGACACATCATGCGATGGTTTCTTTTAGTTAGTTTAGAATTATCTAAGCAATATTATCAACTGCTCACTGGGAACGGAAAGTCAAAGTGAGCCCTAAAAAGGTGCAGTTGACCACTGACCCCACATTTGTGCTACTGATGCAATAAGTAGAAAATCTTTGCCTTGTGTGTCTCAGATCTTCGTGCTCCATATGCAAGAAAGATGTGTGCAGACCTTACAAATCAAGATTTCGTGAATAATATTGAATAGGGTTTCCTGTTTAAATGAATAAAAAGATTGTCATCTTGGTCGTTTCTTGAAATTGTGATCGCATCAATTTTACTTCAATTCATTTGAAAATGCCCTTCAGAAATTTGATTTAAACTGGTCAGTCTCTGCTGTTGTTGTACATGGAGAGCTAAAACCATTTGGCCTTTAAAAGAAAATCTGATGAATAGTAGAGATAATTGTAACAAAGCATGCAGATGTAACTTTGTCCTTAATATGTCATTTGCGTTTAAATTATATTTGAACACTGGCCCAATTAGTTTGCAACAATTTACGTCATTTTGGAAACAAAACCATTGACTGGTTTTCAACATAGTAAATCTTTTACATCAGCCTATGCTGAAGAGTTGCAAGACTGTCATGCCACTTGTGCCTGTTGGATGTGGACAAGTATAATTACAATGTGATAATTTTGCTTGGATATTTTAAACTATAAATTTGGATGTGAAACTTTTTATTGAAAATGATGTGTGTGTAAGTAAAATTTTCATTGTATTGCTTGATAATCTCATTGTAATAGACACAAGGAGTTAAAATGGTTAGTTGAAACCAGATACAGTATTCTAGTAAAGTGGGTTAAAAAATGAGGATTAATTAAACCAAGCTACACAGATGCAAATGAGTACTTACTTTAAAGTTATGCATTCAGAAGTTAATTTTGTATTTTCATTATGTATTTCTGTTTAAATTTATTATGAAAACTACCAAAATGAATTGTAATGCAAACCTTTTGACCACTTTTGACAGTACAATTACAGTGTAACAAGTTTACACAAACTTGTTAAAAACTGGCAGTGAACACAGCAAGTTATAATGACAAAGGTTTTTGATAAGTATGTGCAAATAAGATTGTTAACATAAGTTTGCATAATAACTGTGGCCATTAAGATTTGTAACTGCAGAAGTTGGCACAAAAGTTGACAAACATGTCAGTAGAAAGTAAAGTTCTGTGCACAGTACATGTTTTATATACATATGTAATAAATAATCATTTG
Source organism: Rhincodon typus (assembly GCF_021869965.1). Lineage (NCBI taxonomy): Eukaryota > Metazoa > Chordata > Chondrichthyes > Orectolobiformes > Rhincodontidae > Rhincodon > Rhincodon typus. The sequence goes on from NC_063332.1 coordinate 108,256,135, forward strand.
ATAGTACGGAACTCGAATATAAGTGAGAATAGATACATTTCGTTGAAGCTTTTCATCTGCACTCGTCAGGACATTTCGCATGAATAGCAATTCAAAGAGAAAACCAGTGTATATAACTGCATGACAGGAGAGTGCTTATTGTTTGGCAAATGGACTCTGGTAGCGTTATTCCCACGGAGGACATGCCCATCAGTGCTGATTGATGTTTAAAGGCCAAATTTAAATTTTAAATCAAGCGGTTTGACTCCGGTTGGTCAGAGCATTAAACTGAGAAGTGAACGAGCAAATGGTTGTCACTGATTTTTGTTGAGCTGAAACAGGCGCAGTGAGTATACGTGTTCTTTCTGCCTTCAAAGAATGTGTGATAATAGGCGTAGATTCCAGTACACACAAGTGTGCCACACTGCAAACCCAAATGACAATCCTAAATTAGTTGTCAGCGTAATTCCTCGCATACACCAGGATTATCGAAACATCCATTCGCTTGCATGGATTATGTTGAGGTTGTCATCACCAACATCACAAGGTACCAGATTTCCTGCAATTCATGAAGGGCAGCAGCAGTCTGTGAATAATTAATTCCAGCAGTAGCAATAAAGTCACCAAAGGAGAGTTTCCTCTTTACACCCACTCACTCCTATGGATGCCATTAATGTTAGGGTTTAGCGCTTGGTTCGGGTTTTAACCTGCCCTGTCTTTAAATTAATGATGGCAGAAAAATAATATCACTTCAATTAATGGAGTTGAGTTAATATACCTAGATTTTAAATCATCTGTGTAACAAATAGATTTAGCAACTGTGTGTAGTAGAGAGAGTTTTACTCATTCAAAAATGCATCTTTAGATATCACAATCATAATGCATTCGGGAAAGAAGTTAAGTGCCCCAACAGTGATGCATCATTTTGATTATTTCCCAAACCCCTTAAGTTAATTCAGCTTTGGGCAGAAGTACATTAGAAAATCAAATCCACCAAAATGGGTATAACTAATTTCTATACAGAAATAAATACTTTTGTACAGGAGTCTGTGGGATAAGAGAGTTCAGAAGCAGATTGAAAATCTTGCTATAGAGCTATTATCCTCTGCCCTTCCATCCCAGAAATTGACTTGAGCATTTCAAAAAAAAAAATTTGCATATCTGACAGATGTCTGGTGGAATGCTAACAACCTGAAATTTTGCTGTTTCTGTCCTCAAATCTGGCCTTGCTGCTGAGTATTTCCAGCATTTTTCACCACTTTAATTTTGAATTTCTAGCATTGGTATTATTTTGTTTTTGTTATGAGTCTTTTAAAATTTAGTTGTAATAAGTTTATACTATCAATAATGTCTCATTTTGCTCTGTTTTAGGCACTCCATGGGCACACTGATGCAGTCACTTGCTTGACTACTTCATCAGCCTATCATATAATCGTCAGTGGGTCACGAGATCGAACATGTATCATTTGGGATTTGAATAAACTATCTTTTGTCACACAACTGCGAGGCCACAGGGCACCAGTGTCTGCTTTATGTATTAATGAATTAACAGTAAGTACGGGATTTCATCCCAACCAACTGCGAGTTATGGTTGATAGAAAGCAGTGACAAGATTAATGTAAATTTGCTGCCTTAGTGCAATGTTTTCTGCTCTTCAAATTATACCTGAAATATTCAAGAAAGCAACTGGGATGCTATCCGTCCGTACAAGAGGAATTGGACATAAAAGTAAGGATATTCTTCAGTTATACAAGGCATGGTGAGACCACTTCTCCAATATTGTATGTAGTTTTGGTCTCCTGACCTAAGGAAGAATGAAAATACATTGGAAGCATTTGAGATTTATAAGATTAATATTTGGAACAATTGGGTTAGCTTAAAAGGATAGGTTGGACGGTTTAAACTTGTTTCAGCTAGAGTTTAGGTGAGTGAGAGGTAACTTGATTGAAGTGTATAAAATGGCTTTGACAAGGTGGACTGGGAAAGAATGCTGCTTCTTGAGGGTCAATCCAGACCTACGGAGCATTGTTTTAACATTGACGTCGCCTTTTGAGACAGATGAGGAAGTAGTATTTTCTCTGAGAATTATGCAACTTTGGAAGCCTGCCTCTGAGGCAATGGAGCAGGCTATTGAATATTTTTATTCAGATGGGATAAGTTCTTGTTAGGCAGGGAATTGAGTGTTATCCAAGGTAGATCGGAATGTGGAATTCAGCACATAAACAGTTCAGTCATGATTTTTAAATAAAATTTATTCACTGGAGGGATGAGTGTGTTGCTGGCTGGACCAGTATTTATTGGTCACTCTTAATTGCCTAGAAGGCAGTTAACAGGCAACCACATTGCTGTTATTGAATGGTGAAGCAGGTTCAGGTGTTCAGATGGCCTGCTTCTGCTTTGATTTTGTATGTTTGTATTGGTATTGACAAAGGCAAAGATAATCAATAGCCTCTCACCTCAACAGCATGCCTGAGATTCTTTTTGTAATTCCTATTCAAAACAGCGTTACTCGTTTCAACTGAGATCCACTTATACTTCAAAATTTAGAGAGATTTCTACATGAATGAAAGTTATTCATGATCCATATCTAACAAAGCAAATCTATATGGTATTTCTTGGTATATAGCATTATTGGTATTGCCAATATTTATTGTCCATTTCTATTTGCCTTTGAAAAGTTAATGTAATAGATGTTAGTTTATGTTAGCTTCAAACATTTGACTCTCTGCCATTACAATGGTTCAGTTTTATTTTCTAGTTTAAATTAAAAGCATTATAAAATGTTTCTGCTTTTACTAAAATCTTCCTCATTTTACAAAATCTTCAATAGGGAGACATTGTCTCTTGTGCTGGAACATATATTCATGTATGGAACATCAATGGAAACCCAGTGGTGAATGTGAATACATTTACAGGACGCAGCCAGCAAATTTTTTGCTGCTGTGTATCAGAAATGAGTGAGTGGGACACACAGAATGTTATAGTCACTGGACATTCAGATGGTGTGGTCAGGGTAAGTAATGTATTCTGTTGTCCTCCAGTCAGTAATCATTCAGTGTCCCTTGCTAGAGCATCTAAGAGAGAGAGAAGGGGGGGAACATGGATTAATTATATAGCTTTAGAATCCTGTACTATGTAGAGTCATACAGCATAGAAACAGACCTTTCAGTCAACTCATCTACACCAACCAGACATCCCCAATCTGACCTAGTTCCAGCATTTGGCCCATATCCCTCTAAACCCTTCCTATTCATATACCCATCCAGATATCTTCTAAATGTTGTAATTGTAGTTTGCCTCCACCACTTCCTCTGGCAGCTCACTCCATACGTGCACCAACCTCTTCATGAAAAAGTTGCCCCTCAGATCCCTTTCAAATCTGTCCCGTCTCAACTTAAACGTATGCTGTCTAGTTTTGAACTCCACCCTAGGAAAGAGACCTTGACTATTCATGTTATCCATGCTCTTCACGATTTTATAAATCTCTATAAGACCAGCTTCAGCCTCCGACGCTCCAGGGCAAAAAAAACACCTATTTAGTCACTTCCTATAACTCAAACCTTCCAGTATTGATATTTAGATGTGTTCTATTTATCATTTTAGTGTCCATCTGATCCATAAGGTTAGTTGAATGCTACTTTTTAATGTTTGAAATATCAGAATGTACAGAGGTAGAAAACTTGCTACAACTAGCCAAAACCCTGGTTTAGACCACACCTATATTCAGTTCTGGGCATCATACCTTAGGAAGGTTATATTGGCTTTATTTTGTGGGGGCGGATGGCAGGAGGGGAGGGGGTGCGCCCTATGGTATGGGTGTAAGTGCATTAGAATTTACCTGACTATTACTCCAAAGATGAAATTATAGCAATATCTAACATACTTTTAATGTAATAAAGTTCAGAGGTGCTTCACAGGAACACTATAAATATAAAATTAGACAATGAGCAAAATTAGAAGGATAGAGCGCATAAATTGGGGTTATAGTCTGCAGTATTTTAAAGGTTAAAAGAAGATAGGATTAATTTAGTGTTAGTTTGAAATATCCTGCAAAAACTCTTCAGTGCCCTGGTCAAACTAACTGTTACTAGTGCGTTCAGTTTTTGCCACTAAATCATAAAGGAAATCAACAAATCCTGCAGTTCAAACAGAGAGGATCCACAGGACTATCTGTGGAGGGGTGAGGGATGGGTGTAAAAGGTTTGACATATGACAAAAGGCTAAATAATCTCCAGCTCTTCACAAATGCTTTATATTGTAAAGAATTCTGTGACAGCCAGAGACTGTGAGAAAAGCTATATAAATGCAAAGGTTGTTTCATGTATAAGTTGAGTGTGCTGATGGCTTTTAATGTGACAAAGCCTATAATTTTTCAAACTGCTGCTACATTCTCTTGATTATAGTGTTTGAATCTAAGAACAGTTTTTTTGACATGAAACCGCGTTTGATGACACTGATATCCTGACCAAGGTCAACTTTTGGTGTCATCCTCCATTTGGATGAGTTTGTAACAAGTCATTTGAGGTTCACTTCTGTGACCTTTCTCAAGATTTCTTTCCCTATCTTCTCAAGTATTCAGGGCTCCTTGCAGATATATTTTTAAGGGTTTTTCCTTAAACCAGTGTGCCTCCTTGCACCTCGACAACATTCAAGACTCGAGCTGTCATTTGGAATTGTCTGCCTCTCACTTTTCCCTTGGTTCAGAGTTCTACATAAGTGTTTTTCACTGCTTTCTGTGTGTTGTGCCATGCTCCATGCCTCAAACTTGATTGCATAATTTCTTTGACTCTAATGTATTGATTTTTATTTTGCTATGTTGCTCTTTTCTGTCTCTTCCCAAACACTAGGAAATCAACTCTCCCCAACCCGTTGATCTGATTCCCACTTATAGAAATACATTTCTTTTAAAATCAGCTTTTGATGATCTCAAAGCCATGTATAATTGCTACTGTGTAGAGCCCTGGTTAAAATTGAGAACCAAGGTGAAATACCGATTCTTCTCCTTTTTTGTCCTATAATCATAATTTAACTCCCAGTGTAAGTTACATAGAACTCCTAGAAGCTCAAAACAAGTAAGAGACTGGTCCAAAGTTCCTATACCAATGCCATCCTAACATCCGTAACAATTTCCTACATCTTTTGCAGTGCATACGATCTAAAAGATGTATCACAGTAGATAACTGAGATCACTATGACAAGTGTGAAAAAAACAAAGAACTGCAGATGCTGAAAAGTAAATCTGAACAAAGGTCACTGGACCCAAAACATTAACTCTGATTTCTGTCCACAGATGCTGTTATATCTGCTGAGTTTTTCCAGCAATTTCTGATTTTGTCACTGACTTTTTTTTTTCTCCTCTACAGAACTCTTCACTGAGAGTAGTCACCCTCATTGAACCTCCATTTAAGATCCTAATTCTTGCACAATAATATTAAGCTGCATTTTTGCCCTACTTCTAACTGGCATATCATTCAAAATGAGATTGTACTATGTCTGAAACAGTGCTGCAACCAGGCTGAGGTGATGTTCCCCATTTGTGGCAGTTCTAGATAGGATGTCCCAAACCATTCAAGCTCCTGGGTGAGAAGGAATGAATTGGCTCTCCTCCTTTAGTCATCAACCCCCTTGATTGGTTGCAACAAGGATAATTTGAAAAGGATCCATTACCTTCTGAATATCATTGTCCCAGAGCCAAATATGCCTAACTTTTAAAAGAAGCCAATTTAACCATGCTTGCTTGAATTAACAAAGTGAGGTTAAACATTACTACATGTGAGAAACAATACAAATGTAACACACAAACGGGCGTAAGTGGTATGTCCAAAAATATAAAAAATTTATATGGATTAGTCTCTGAATTATTCCCAAAGAGCTGATACTTTTTCATCATGGCAGTTACAATGAGGATACCACTAGCACAGATGTTGGCAGGTGAACAGTAGGCTTCACAGTCTGTAATTTTACAGATTTGTTGAGATACTTTCAGTTGTGGTTAAATACCAGCATTCAGGATGGGAGAAACTGTTCATTGTCTTGTTTCCTTTTTTTTAAACTAGTTTGTGGCACTCTTGAGTGAAAGAAGTTCTTTGTCTGCAACAAAGGGTCACTAGGTAATAGTTCTTCAACGATGACCTTCACAGCACACTCATGCTCAAATGCAAGTTGGCACCCATGAGAACATTCAGTCTCAGTAGTCCACTCCAGTAGAGTTGAAACTGATTTTTTAACCCCTGCCCTTGTGTATTCTTCAAAAAGAAAAACACAACATATGTCTACAGTTTGGGACACAATGAATTGAACAAAAAAAACAGGCAAATTGTAATCCCTGATAATGAACAATTTTAATCACTGCTGTTACAACATTGGGTTAAAGAAACCTCAAACAGACTGGACTATGATTTCTTGTAACTACAAAGCTAGTAAAGGATGGACAATCTCTGTTTAACAACAAGCCATCCGTTACAGGTTATGTTGTTAAACAGGAGTTGTCAGCTCTTCGTTATCATAATCACAAGAAATCACAGTCCAGTCTGTTTGAGGTTTCTTTAACCCAATTTCATAACAACAGTGATGAAAATTGTTAATTATTGCAGATTGCAACTTGCCTGTGTTTCTGTTCAATTCATTGAACTTTCTCAAAAACTTGAGATTTATTTTATCTTCTCCCATATTTTAGACTTTTGACTCTCGATGGGTTGAGTAAATAAAGACACATTATGGAAGGATTTTAAAGAACAATTTACTGTAGTGTTCATTTAATTTCTGTCTTAATTAATCACCATTTATTTGTTTCTTCAGTTTTGGAGAATGGAGTTTCTGCAGGTTCCAGAAACCCCAGCTCCAGAAGAGACTATCAAGCTTCCAGAAAATGATGATTCTTCTGCGGACGTACAGCTAGGTGAGAGCACGTGCTATGGAATAATTTGCTTCTTTGATATTTTACTCAATGCAGAATAGAATAAAACCAGGACATTGCCAAGAATCTGGCAGCATTTCTCATTGGTTCACATTAGACTTTTTGAACTGAGACATAGTGCTGAAGAACAGTGCATGTATTCTTCCTGATTTATTCAATAACTATGGGCCAATAGGATTTGCTACTATCCACCATTTTGCAATGGTTTTAGTCAATGCCCTCCCACAGTGTTGATTGTTGGTTCTGAAGCCTTCATAAGCCTCTCATGGACCAAGTGCACATCGTTTGAGATTTTTACCCGATCCTAAAATGTTCACTGGGTTCTGCTGTGGAGGGCCCCAGTGTGTTATCCTGTCATGTGTTCCAAGGTCTCCAGGATGTGATTTCCAGGGGCTCATTGCAATTGGTACTGAACTAATGGCAAAAAATTAGATTTCTAATGAAGTCTTAATATGGTGAGTGTATGTGTTTACATGCTTGATTATAAGAACTTGAGTGAAAAACTTGTAACATTTTGTTCATGACATAATCAATTTATTTTATGAATTGTTGGAAACATTGAACATTATATTCTGGCTGTCCACAGACTGAGTGTGTTCTTAATTTATATATCTTTATGTACAAGTAATTCTTCAGTAAAACCTTTAATTTTCCATTTGGTGACGCTGTTGTAAGCTTGGTCTGCTGTTTTTTTTTGGGCAACACATTTGGATTCTATTATGTAATGCAAAGTTGCACAGTGATATTTTATAATTGCGAAACATTGATGTTGGTAGTCAAAGTTAGCCACCTTATAAGGAAATTTCAAAACGAGTGAAAAATGTAATTATTTCACACCTTATAAGGGTAGAATGCTGAGTCAGCTGAAATAAAAACAACACTAGTTTCCCTATTTTGGCTGTTGATGAAATCAAAGCCCCATTGGTTAAAACTGTTCTATATTTTTAAAATGGACTGCTGTAATGCTAATAGCTGTAGCCATAGAAATAATATGAGAGAAATTGCAAGTTTTGACTACTTAAACATCTATTTACAAATCCTGGAGGACAATATAGAATCTGAAGTTTTTTTTTCCTGTTGTTGCAATTGTGTGGAATAAGATGTGGGATATTTATATTTGGAATTTAGATGGGGATGCCCAGGATGAGGAAAGCAGTGATTCAGACCTGGAGGATCAGTGCAGTACCCAGGACCCAAAACCCAAGCAAAGCGTATCTGGCTGTCCAGCAAATAAAGCAAAGGGCATGTCCGGGCGAGCAGCATGGTTTGTAGATGGAGATGAATCAAAGCGTTGGGCAGATCAACTCAGCCTGGATGAGAAGGATGGTTTTGTTTTTGTAAATTACTCAGAAGGCCAGCCTAAGCTGCAACCTCAAGCTCAACAGCAGCCTCAAGTTCAAAGTCAGATGCACTATCACCATCATCAACTTCAACAGCATTCGATGCAGAGTGAAATAAAACGCCATAATCAGCTAAAACAAGGTAACTGTTTTTACAAATATATTCCACTTAGTCACTTATTTCTGTAAGTTCTGCTAGCATTAAAATTCTCTTTTCATTGTATGACCTGCACTGATAACAATTTCTTGATTGGCATAGAGTCATACAGCATGGAAACAGACCCTTTGGTTCAAATCACCCATGCCGACCAAATTTCCCAAAATAAACTAGTCCCACTTGCCTGTGTTTGGCGCATATCCTTCTAAACCTTTCCTATTCATATACCTTTCCTAAATATTGTAACTGTACCTACATCTACCACTTTCTCTGGAAGTTCATTCCACATATGAACCACTCTATGTGAAAAAGATGCCCCTCAGGTCCCTTTTAAATCTTTTTCCTGTCACCTAAAAATTATGTCTCTAGTTTTGAACTCTGCACTCTATGGAAAAGACCTTTGCAATTTGCCTTATCTATGCCACTCTTCTTCAAGGAAAGCAGATCATAACTTCTCCAATTTCTTCTTGTCCTCTTCCAGAAGTGCAGTGCCTAGAACTGGATACAATATTTTTGCTGATGCTAAACTTGTGTCTTATATAAACTGAGCATAATCTTGCTCTTGTACTCTAGGCCCCTCTGGTTACTGTATGCTTTGTTAACTGATCTCTCAACCAATCCTGTAACCTTTAAAGGCTTGTACTTAAATGCACCTTTTGTCTCTCTACTTCTGCACCTCCTTTGGAATTGTATCCCTTATTTTATATTGTCTCTCCATGTTCTTTCTAGCTAACTTAACCAACACACATCTTTCTGCATTACACTTCAGTTGCCATCTGTTTGTCCATTTCACCACCTTACCTACACTCTTTTCAAGCTCTCCTGACCGCCTCATAATTTAGAATGTCTCCGAATTACATACCATTATGTATTTTGTGTACACCCTGTATATCAAGGTCGCAGTCATTTATATTAAGAAATATATCAAGAAAAGTCAGGATTTCAACGCCGAATCCTGTGAACTGCCCTACAAAGCTTGCTCCGGCCTGAAAAATGTCCATTAATTGCCACTGTTGGTTTGTGTCTTTCCTGCAATTTTTAAATCTGTCTTGCTACTGTCCCTTTACTGTGTGAGCCACAACTTTGCTAGAAGCACTGGTGTGCAGTACTGTATCAAATTTCTTACGAAAGTCCATGTACGGTCAATATGGTATCAATATTTAAAACATTAAATGAAATGAGGGATAGTTTAAGAGTAAAGTTTAATAAATGAAATAAATAAGAATTACTTCTGTAGTTTCAAATGCTTCAATTTCTACAGGTAACAATTAATGATATGCAGAATTTGCTTCTCTCAGATAATTGACGTAACTTTCTGAAACTTGAATCTTGTCGCTATTGTTACAAAATCGTCTTCTTCATTCAGTTGAATTTTGAGTATTTTCATTAGAAATTAGATTTGTTAGGATCATCAAATGAAGCTGTTGCTCATGCAGATTGCTTGGAGTTTCTAAATACATTTTCTCCGAGACACTGTAGTTCTTTAAATAAACAACATGGTGTTCATGTTCAATTTGAATAAACCAGTAGCATTGTTCTTTAAACGTTTCTTTATATTTCCATCAAATAATTATTGAATAACTAGTTACTGTACTTTCCCATAACTTTTATAGGCAAGTGCCCATCCTTGTGATTCTAAATAGGAGTTCTCATAAATATTCTAAGATTTTTTAGATTCCAGAACTTAGACTTATTTTCTTCATAGAATTGATGTTGTAAGAACACACAGCTGCAAGTAAGAAGACTCATTCAGCATGTCAAGTTAGTTTCTTCCAGTGAGAATTTTAACTATTAAATATAGTTGGGTTAGCTATTAGCCTCAGCAACTTTATTGCATCCAGCTCTGGACACTGCACTTCAGGAAGGACTAGAAGACATTGGAGAAGTTAGGATCATGTCTATTGTATCCTGGAGATTTTCCTTGCTTTACCAAATTTACCAAACCTTATAGTTAACGTTCAGTTAAAAGGAGGGATTAGAAAAGCTAGAGTTGTTCTTGTTAGAGTGGAAAAGGTTAAGGGGAGGTTTAGTAGGAGCATTCAAAATAATGAGTGTTTTGATAAGGCAACTATTCACTTTGACAGGGAGGTCCGTCACCAGAGTTTTAAAATCATTGGCAAAGACTCTAAATTCTATATATGAGAGTTTTAATACATATTGTTAAGATCCGGAGCACACTACTGAAAAGTAATCCTTAAGGACTTTCTGAAGGCAATTGGACATGTCCCTAGAGAGGATTAATGCACAAAGACGATGCCAAGTAGCCCCCTGAACTGTAAATTTGAATCATTTTAAACTTTAGATTTTCACCATAAACGGCATTATTTATTGAATTAGCTGTGAACTGAATCACTTAATTCATTGTGATTAAGACAATTTTCAATCATCATATAATTCCTGCTTATTCTCAAAGCTGCAAGCAACAGATTACATTTTCTATTGTGGGTCTCTGAATGCAAGTGATTTTCTTTGATTTCAGGATACAGATGGGAGCGACAGTTGGTATTCCGAAGCAAATTGACTATGCATACTGCGTTTGATCGAAAAGACAATTGTCACCCTGCAGAAATTACTGCATTAGGCATTTCTAAGTGAGTATTGTTAGTAAAACAAGGCAACCAAAGCCAAAGTAGATTACGCCTTTAGCCTAGCGCTCTCCCCAACTTCTACCAATAGTTTTGACAAAGTGAACTTTAAATGTGGCAGGATATGTGTCATATGTGGCAATTATCAGTGATCCTGACAGATCAGTCAGTTTCTCTAACAGAAAGATAGCTAATATTTCAGGGTTCATAATCAAAGCTGATACCTCTAATTCCTCATGTCGCTATCTGTTCTTTTGTCATGTAACTTAAATTGGTGTCTTCCAGATCTTTTGGCAAATCGGAACTGTTTTTCTCTACATACTGTCTAGACTCCTCATGATTTTAAACACCTCTGTCAAAATCTTTTGTCAACCTTCTCTTCTATAACGCCAGCCTCTCTCAATATATCCACATAACTGAAATCACTCATCCTGGAGCTATTCTCAAAGCATTTTGGTACCCTATATAATATCCTTCCCAAATGTGGTGCCCAGATTTGGATGCACTACTCCTATTGAGGTCTGATGAGGCTTTTATAAAGATTTATCATAACTTGCATGCTTTTGTACTTTGTGCTTCTGTTTATAAAACCCATGATCCCATAAGCTTCCTTCATTGCTTTTTCAAAATGCCTTGATATTTCCAACAATTTGTGCAGATATTGCCCTTTTGTCTCTGTACTTGTACCAGCTTCGGAATTGCAGCTTTATTTGCTGCCTCTTCTATCTACCAACATGTATCACTTTGTCCTTCTTTGAGTTAGTTTAAGTTGCCAAATGTCCACCCATTAAAGCAGACTGTCTGTCCTCATGAAGCTTATCATGACCTCATAGTTGACTTTACTTCTGGGTTTTATGTCATCTGCACATTTTGAAACTGTTCCCTGTATACCCACATCCACATAATATATATCAAGGATTGCAGTGATCCCTTTGGAACTCCAGAGCAAAATTATTGACTATTCACAGTTACTTTGTTTCTTATCATTCAATCAGCCTGGTATCCATGCTGTTCTTCTATTCCATGAATTTCAACTTTTCTGGGAAGTCTAGAATGTGGCGCTATATCAGAAGTGTTTTGGAAGTCCATGCAGGCTACTTCAACTATGTTGTCCTCATTTACCCTGTCCATTATCTCATTAAAACTACAACCAAGTTATGAAGGCACAGTTTAGCTTTATCAAATCTGTTCTATCTTTCTTTATTTGATCACACTTGTCCAGGTGACTGTTAATTTTATTCTAGATGATCATTCCTGAACGATCTCCCACCTTTAAGGTTAAGCTGACCTGCCTGTAGATGCAGAATTTATTCTTACATCCTGTTCCATTTAAGAGACTATTTGTAAGTCTTGTTTCCATTGTGGAAGCTGTACAGAAAGAATACACAGATTGGAGATACAACATTGTGGTCCCATTCCTCCAGTCAGAGCACTGAAAGATCAAGTCGACAGAAGTTGTTGTGTAATATATTTGCTGCCCATGAGTAGATAAGGAATTTGATGAGCCTGAATTTAAGACGTCATGCTAATAACGTGCTACAGATAAAAGTGGATTCCCTTAGCAGTACCACTAGCTGAAGCTAATTTTTAAAACACATTTTTACATCTGCTTAGATAGTACAAATAAAATACAGAAATCATCTAACTTGTCACTGTGAGCACACAAGTATTGATATTTATTTGCTATCATGTTCATAGGAGTCCCAAAAACTGCAGTTTGTATATTCAAGATTTCTTTTTTTCCATCCCCTGAAAGCACTTTAGGTGGAGATTGTTCAGTAACTTTGTCAAATGATCATTCATTTTAGCCGAATCTAAGGAATCGGGAAAGAAAGTTGTCAGATTACAAACCTAATTATGGCCAACAATATGATCCATGCTTCTTTCTATCGGATTGCTGGGCATGATGAAGCCCGGGAAACCTAAATACTAGGTTTTTCTTTCTGAGGCCACTAACAGCAATTTTTTTTATTTTAAACACTCGAGATATGATCAGTGTGCCACGTACCATACATCTCTCGCCTTCAGAGGATGATGGCAAGCAATCTTCTTTCTAACTGGCCACTTCAGTGACAGCCACAGATTATGGGAGTGGAGTTATTTATAAATCAGACCAGAAACAGGTGTTGCATATGCTATGCCCAATTAGATTTTTACAATAATCCAACCGACTTCCATCATGTTTCTCCTGGACCAGCCTATACAGGACCAGACTTATGAAGGTTAACTTCACAATTCAGTTTTGAATTAATAATCTCAGTACTGTCATGCTCCTGAAAAGGTGAAGTCCCCGTAGTCCCAGAGGATCAAAGGGCTGCTATCTCATCAGAGAGACAGAGAGAACTGGCAGTGAATTTAACCTGCAGATCGCCATGCCTCAGGCAAGGTATGATGTTAAGAAGGCAGGACCATCATGGTAACCTCAATGGGAATTGAACCTCTGCTTTGGGCATCACAAACCAGTTGTCCAGTTAACTGAGCTACACAACCCCCAAAATTCCTCTGCAGTCAATCTATTATTATCAAGGCTGAGATTAGCTAAATAACAAACATTTAAAAGTTTTATCCCCATTAGATATTAGATTCCTTTTTTCAAAAATTTAAAAAATAATTTTACATGGGCAGTGAATTCCACTCTCTGCTCAAAGTTCCATAAGGTGTCTCCTGTCACTCTAATGATGTGATCAAGTTAAATGTTCCTGATCAATCTGTTGGACAAAAAAAGACAGCTTTATTATCAACTAGAGACATAATTTAAGCCACACGGTTTATCTCTCATAATTGGTTACATTACAGTGGAGGCAGCGAGCCAAAATCAAGTGGGAGAAATCTTTAAAAAGGATAAATACACATATGAAAGAAATATTCAGGAAAAGATTTTAAGGCAGTTTATGTTTATTGAATATAAATGTTTTTCTGTAGTAGTTGTGCTCAATAGCCTCATTCTAAATGGCCTTTTGAGTTGGGACAAATAAAGGTGGGTAGAGTGACCGAGATAAAGAACTCCTTCTGGATCTCACTTATGCATGCAGTTTCAGTTGAACAATTACAATGTAGTGTTGAATGAAAGTTTTATTGAATGAGTTGAAATACCAATTAGTTTAAAACATTTATAGGTTTTCAAAAGAAAATGCATTAAAATGAATAATAACTCTGAATGTAGTTGTTTTGTTTCCTTTCCTGCAGGGATCACAGTAAAATTCTGGTAGGTGATGCACGAGGTCGGGTATTTAGCTGGTCAGTGAGTGATCAGCCAGGGAGGACAGCTGCTGACCACTGGATTAAAGACGATGGAGGTGACTGCTGTTCAGGATGTTCAGTGCGCTTCTCTCTAACCGAGAGACGGCATCACTGCAGAAACTGTGGGCAACTCTTCTGTCAAAAGTAAGAGAACATACTATTTTTGCATAAATTTGGGATGTGTATTCCATAATTATTGGTTTATTCCTATGGTGAAGTAAAGCTGCAGTGAGCTTTTAATGTATGTTACTTTTTCAGAACTAACACCTCAATATTAGGCCTTGATTTCAATGGCCGAGTGACAATTCAGTAACACTATATTGAAGGCTTCTAATGATGCTAGTGAACAGCAAAATAAAAGCATTTTTGAGCTAAATTCACTTCCAGGGATGAAATAACAAAGTCATATAAAACACCTGGGATTATTAAACATATTCTTCGATGTTCAGTTATTTTCCTGCTACAGGTAGTGTTGTTCTCTGCACTGCACCTAGGAGAAATGCTCCATTAAAGGGGGGAAGCTCAATAGAACACTGTCCCTGATTGTGTCAGTCCCACACTTCCTTGTGTCTACCTGATGGACAGTATTCAGTGTGTTAATGAGGTGGGAAGAACTGTTTCCTTTTCCACCTTATCTTTCCATCACTAGACATTCTAGTGAAGGAATATCTGTAGAAATGTATTACAAAGTGTTTTGAAGGTCAGAGGGCCTTCTGATATTCTGGTCAGCCCAGTGACTAAAGAACACTGTCAGGAGGCATCTTAAAAAAAAATTGCCCCTTTCCCAATTTCCCAAAACATTTTTTGAACTTACTACATAACTAGACGAGTAGATTTGTATTGTCATTTAATTTTTTTAGTTGTGGTCACTTCAATGATTGGTCATGCGTAATGGCTGATCTGATTTTCATTTAAATGTTTTTACCTTACTGCTCAAATATAAATCCATAGTGTCATATGCAAGATGGGTTTTTAGATGGCTGTGCCAATAAAAATGCTCTAGATGGATTCGTTCCCAACTACCAGTTGCATCCCCTGCATCCCCACCACCTCCCCCAAAAAAATCTATCTGCAATTTACCAAACAGTAGGTGGGGCATCATTTTGACTGTTTGCCCTTACGCCAATTGAGGAATGGCCACTTGAGGATTATTTCATGCTTGGCATAACGTTCCTTCTGTTGGAAGGAGGCTGCGTGAACCTCTGACAGAAAAGGAGGGGTGTGTGCCATCTTCACAGGCCTCTCCTTAGGGCCTCGTATGCTGAGAGTCTCCCACTCCCCCACAAAAAATCCTGTCTTTCAGCTCTGGGCGACTTCTTTGGGACTAGATGCTGTTATAACACAGTGATCACAACTTGTGGGGATGTTGCTGGAACCAAACAGCTACCAACCAACGAGATCTCAGACTGGGAGCTGCTGCTCCCCAGATGTGAATAGGAGTCTTATCTCAAGCAATTTAACACTGTTTAGAGAAACTGGATGATCCTGTCCGTTGCATGTGTAGATTGCAATTCCAAGTTTAAGAAAGCCGTTCTGACCTATGTCATGTTATTTGGCATGTAACCTGTAAAAGCGCCAGTATTACAGTAAGATTAGAGGTGACTCAGACTACTTTGCAGTTGCCTTATGAGACAGCATGCACAATTAGAAGGCAGTTGTATGGAATATTTTACCAGTTGAGCAATGTTCTCTTGATTAATTTGTTCTGAACTTCTAAATTGCTTTTAACATTTCTGTTCAGAAAATGCTGCTTCAGACTTTGAAATGTTTTGTAACCTTTCAGGGGGTAAAATAAAACATAAAAAGGAATGATTTTCTAGCACTAGCATAATTATGAGTTGCTTCCTTCTGTATCAATCTTTATATGGTTCTTTTTTCAACTGTCATGTGTGACGATATCTCCTTCTTGCTTTTATGTTCTCTTCTAACTAAGTATAATTTGATGTTTTACTGATAAACTTCCTGGCATATTCTCTTACTATTTGATCCTGCTTTAGCTTCTAAGGTCATGATTTAATTTGTAAATCAAGCCAAGGCCTTTTTGAAAAAAGGAGATTGGAAAGACATCCTGAGATGGTTGCATATGGAGCAAAACTGTTAAAGACATTTAATTGTTCTGCTGTATGAAGATGTATTCATTTTATGTATGAGAATTGAATAATGTCCAAAATGTACAAAAAGCTGCCTTTCATTGTTATCTTAATACTGCAGGTAGGAAAAGAGAGCTTTGGCAAGCAACTGTCATGAAAGCAATGTTGAATATTCTGGTCTTCCATTTTGCTAATGTGTTTTAGGGAAGGAAACTGCCTTCCTTACCTGGTCTGGTCTACATGTGACTCCAGACCCACAGCAATATGCTTGCCTCTCAACTGCCCTCTAGTCAATTAGGGATTGGCAATAAATGCTGCCTAGTCAGCAACGCCCTTATCCCATTAATAAAGAAAAAAGGATATCTGATTTTTTTAATATCTTTAATTACTGCATCATTTTACAAAAAAGACACTGGTTACAACAGTTACAGATTCTATTTTTATTTTAATGCAGGTGCAGTCGATTTCAGTCTGAGATCAGGCGCTTGAAAATCTCCTCACCAGTCCGTGTCTGTCAGAATTGTTACTACAACCTGCAGCAAGAGAGGGGAGCTGAAGAGAGCTCCAGGAACTAATAAGTCATTGATTTATCGGTGACCAAACAAGCAGAATCCTTGTCACTCCCAGCTATTTCAAATGATTTTATGCAAAAGGAAAGAATGTGGGGAGTTTAAAAAAGAGTTTACATAAATTTCTTTGTACTGTGTTGAAGCACTGTAATATACTGACTAGAAAGGGATCATTGCCTTGCAGTTAATGTGCCCATCTCTCTACCTAATTCATGGATGGTTTGAATGTTCTGGACTGTGCTGAAAGTATGGTTTTAGAAGTTCTGGACTTGAACTATCCTTCAAACATCTTGATGATGTCACCCATATTCATGAAACCAGTGGCTTGTAAGATTTTTAAATGTAAATCTGCCACTTTCACAAGAACCCAATTGTTTATAGTGTAAATAGTTGTAATGGCCTTTTTAACAAGAGGAACTTCCGAATTGCCTGTTAAAAGATGTCCTATTATAACCACTAATTGTGTGATTTGAGAAATCAATAGTTGTGTCCAGCATCATTCAGTAACTATTTTAGGAGTCAATGAAAATGTGCAAATGCTAATTATTATCAATTGCATTAATACCTTGCATTGTTTTTTTTTTCTATTTTAATTATTGTTTGATGCAAACAATAATGACTGTGAGTTTGTTTACTCCATTACAGAAGCTTATGATATTGAAGAAAAAGGGGCATGCAGCAGTTTCAAACCAGCCATGTCATCATTATACTGATCTATTTTCAGAGTAACAGCTTCCTTAGTGTTCATACTTTCTTGAAAATATTAAAGTGTGTCTGGGGATATTCATGTGCTACAACATCAGCATCTGTGTTCTAACAAACTATTATTTAACCCTATCCTTTTTATGAGCAATAGGAGACTTGCAATGCTTGAAATGCTGTCAGCATTGCACTGCCACAATGCAAGACTTTGATTTTGCCTGTGTGCTTTGAAGTGGGGTGAGGGGAAAAGAGGGGTGGGCGGGGAGGCAAATAAAATAAATCTGGTGACTTCCTTGCCGTAACATTCTGTTCCAGCACTCTCAGTATGCTGCAGTTAGGGTCACAATAAAACTGAAATACATCTAAAGTCCGACTCTTGTCATTTGAGTAAATGCATTTTCTACCTTATCCAAGCTGTTTACGAAATGTTGATGTATTCTAGACCAGCAAATATAAAAGCAGTATTTTCTCTGTGCATCTATATACATGGCATATTAAGTCACAATGCAGTCGTGCAGCATCGTTTAAAACAGTAAATTATGTCTTGTGTCATATAATGGTAAAGCAAGCATCATCACTGCAGCATGTAAAAACACACTTTTACTTCCAAAATATTTCTCAATTTATTAAAATCACAGCATAATGTGTCAGCAACAATTTCATGAACTTACTTACCTAGCTGCCCTTTAATAGCCATGCAGTGAATTTATTTCACAAAATGGTTTCCACATGTTTCATTGGTTGAATTACTGTAAATGTTGTACCAGTCAGTTCAGTGTTTATGGACTTTGGACAGCTGGCGTGATGCTCCTGGTAATTTCTTATATTTAAAAAAAAATTTTAAAGTCATATGAAAAGGAAAATACTAGTCAGTTCCATTTACAGAACTCATTTATAATAGACCTCAGTATTTTATATTAGCTTTCAAAAAATATTGCTGTTAAATAACAGCTGATGTCTGTAAGCACATTGACTGGGACAATGAAGCAACTACTGGTAGTTGTTAATGTGTAGCGTATAGTGAGGGTCTCTGGGAATCAGACTAGATTATAGATTCATTGGCTGTTAAAGGCCACTTGCCCTATCGCAGTGGTACTGTGGGCAGGAAGCGTTTCTTTACACGTTAAATGCTGCTACCAATGCAAGGATCACCTCTTAGGAGGGTAACTGATCTTCATGTTTATTTAAAATGATTTTTTTGTGTTTAAATTTGTGATGGGCATGTCAACATGTACTATATCATAATTTGTAGAAAGCACTTAGAGCAATCCATGTTGTCGCAACAATACTCTTTGTGCATAACAAACATATTCATCTTCCCACTCCCTTTGTGTATAACGCATTATTCATGTATACTTATCTGTATAATGTATTGTGCAATTTGTACCGTCATGCTTACAACTGTAGAATCTGCTGCTAAAAGGTAACACTTGTCTCCGTTGATACTAAAATTACAAATTATTTTGCACCTTCCTATTGTGTATAAAACTGGTAGGAATCATTTTAT
Organism: Rhincodon typus; assembly: GCF_021869965.1. Taxonomy (NCBI): domain Eukaryota; kingdom Metazoa; phylum Chordata; class Chondrichthyes; order Orectolobiformes; family Rhincodontidae; genus Rhincodon; species Rhincodon typus. The sequence continues at coordinate 108,275,220 of NC_063332.1, forward strand.
CATATACATTTTCTCAATCATTTTAAAGACAACATTTCTTTACAGTAAATGAACTGTATAATATTTATGCAATTATACTGGTTTTGAAGTATTTTTAATTTCAGCAAGTTTTGTTACTTGTTGCATGATTAACACAGCTGACTTTTTGTGTCAGTAAAATGTATATTGTTTTCCACCTCTTTGTTTAATATATTAATCAATTACTTGTACCCCTCCCTCCCCAGATGACCATTATCTGTACAGTAATGAATCTGAAATGAAGAAAACTGGCTGAACTGGAGTGGGATTTTTGTACTATATATGAGAACTGAAATCCTTGTTTTGGTGGTTCCTGTGCTAGACTGATGCATTATATTAGTGTGTAAAACTGTGGTATCTGAATGTTCATTGTATATTTGTCTTTAATGCAAAAGAGCTACAGTCACACAAATACATATGTAACTAATGCAATAGAGACAAGTCCTGATACTAAACTTTTTCATTTAAATAAATACCTGCTATTTACCACCAAATATTGTTTACTACTTAGTAAAAGTCAGTAGTTTGTAAATTGATCAGTTATTTTTGCATTCATGAATGTGAGATCAATTCTGGTAACATTTTTGTCTGTGGTACAAATGCTGTCTCATTGTCCTTCTTAAGGTACAACGGCTGAGTACAATGCTGTAGCTCTAAGGATGTCAGTAGAAGTTTATGTTGGAACATGTTCAAATCATATTTTCTTTTAATTTTGTGTTGAGAAAAAATATCCACGAGTTCAGCATAGCATTGGCCCAGATATTCCAATATGGATCATGATAGAATTCCAAATCTCACATTTATCTTTACAAAACTTTACTGAGGCTTTCTGCAATGAGGAAGATCTTCTTGGAAATCATTTCTTCTGTTGCAGCAGTCAGTTGCCGTGTTCTATCACTTAAATGTCCAGCAGCACAGCCACTGTGTTAGAGTAGGGTGCCAGGTAAGTTAATGAATGTCTAAGTGGGGTTGAGTCAAGGAGTGTGTTTTGTAGAGTCTAATGGGGGATGTGGGTGGATGTGGCAATTGTTTGGTTTTGTGAAGGTTTGGGGATCAAGGTGAATGTTGGGTTTTGCAGGACCGGCCTTAGTCCACATCTTGCCTCTTTATACCATCAGTTTAGGGAGAGTTCAGACATGAATCAAGAGTTCCATTTAATAGTTAACCAGCATTTTTACTGAGTTGGAACCCTCAAAAGTTTCCAATTTTTAGGAGATTGTAGGAACTGCAGATGCTGGAGAATCTGAGATAACAAGGTGTAGAGCTGGATGAAAAATTTTTCTGAAGGGTCTAGGCCCGAAACATCAGTTTTCCTGCTGCTCTGATGCTGCTGTGTTCATCCAGCTCTGCACCTTGTTATCTCCAATTTTTAAGAGACTTTTTTGGAGGGTCTTGGAGGAATTGCCGATTTGAAGGGTCAGTTTCGTTTGACTTCTTCTGCCTTGGAGATTCCACTTTGTCCACTCCAGATATTCCATTAGTCCAACTTGAGGAATTTCAGTTTCTAGACATTTATCAATAGGCGATTCAGACATGAAACTGCAAGAATGACCTAAAAGCCTATCGGGTGTATTAAGTAGTGTTTATATAATGCATAAGAGCTGCAGTCACACAGATACAAATGGACCTAATGTGATACAACAGGTCCTGAATTATTGGTTTGTTTAACCAGATTTTTTTTTTGTTAGTTGAGTGTGGTATTATTTATACCTTCGTTCGCTTATGGTTGTTAATTTCCTGTAATACTTATTACCTTTAATCCATTATAAACTGAATTAGTACTTGTGCAATTTTCATTTTGGCGCATCTGCCATTACATTGTTACAGAAAGTCAATGGAGCTGAATTAGTTGGCAGGATGTCTACTGCCATCATTTTTCCTCTACAGACCCACTCTGCCCAACCATGAGCTCAGCTCAACACTCCACTTGGCTCTGTAAGAACTACGGAAACATCTGAAACTAGACAAATCTTTTACATAATGAAAGCAAAACATTGTGGCTGCTAAAAATCTTAAAAATATGATGCTGGAGAGTATCAGCAGGAGTGACAACATCTGCACAGAGAGAGAGAAAAACAGTCACCAAAGGATGAAGGTAACATGTTTATTCTATCTTTAGTAGAAATGAAACTGAAAGATACTGAGTTGAGACAGCAGTATTGAATAGCCTACTCTAACTGAAACAGATACAGGGCATTTTCAGGATATCTGGTTTCTGAATAAGCAGGCCAAGCAACAGTCTTCTCAACCAAAACAAAAACAGAAATTATTTGTGAAACTCAGGTGGTCTGGCAGCATCTGTGAGAAAAAAGCAAAGTTAATGTTTTGAGTTCAGAACTGAAGACTCACTAGACACGAAACATTAACTCTGCTTTCTCGCCACAGATGCTGCCAGACCTGCTCAGTTTCTCCAGCAATTTGTTTTTGTTTCAGAGCAGCAGCATCCAGGTGTTTTATTTTAGTCTTCTCAGTCGATCAGATTAAAGCATCTTGATTTGAACTCTTCACATTCTGAAAGCTTGTTTTCAGAAAAAGTGATCATTAGTTTTAGTACAGAATGAGAGACTGGACCAAGAAAAAGAACTTTTTTAAAAATCTCCAACAATAATTGTGACCTGAAAGAATGAGGCTACACATTTTCAGTGACAATGAAATTTTATTTGGCAGTAATAAACATTTATCTTGCTATTAAATGGGTATTTAGACTAAAATAAATACGCTGACTTTTTTATGACATTTCAGCTGAGCAAGTAAACTCAAGGTACAGAAACTCCATGCCACTCAATTCACTTAAATAAGAAGCTAGATGATGAGGTGCTATTTTCACAAAGCTATTGGTCGAGTGGCACATATGCATTTGCCTTCACCTGGGGCTTGTACATAAATATTTGTGTATGCTGTTAGCGTCATGTCATTTTGACAACAATTTTAGGGCAATGAATAAATATCAGTTTTACAAATAATGGTGTAAGTAGTATATGTTGGAACTTGTTTTAAAAAAGCTATAGATTAGCAGAAAAAAACGGCTCTCCAAATGGATAAACTGCTGGCCCCTGTGGGATTGCAGGCGTATAGTACAATGGTTACGTTTTGGGGTTGTTTAGCTCAGTTGGCTGTTTTCCAATGCAGAATGATGCCAACAGCACAAATTGTGCAGAATTGAACTTGAGGTTATTGTGAAGGATTCTCTTTCCCAACCTCTCCCTCACTTAAGGTGTGGTGACCCTCAAGTTAAACCACGACCAGTCTTTGTCTGACAAGGGAGCAGCCATGTGGTCTCCTAAGAGTATGGTGATTTTACTTTTTATATATTTTGTAGCTCAGGAATTAGTGGTGGGTGTACTGTTGCCTTCTGTATATTTAGATAATCAGAGTCTGGGTGTTCTACAAATGTGTTTCTAACACAGAAGCAGGAGGTTGTCGAATGGTGTAACTTGACTAACAGCCTTGAATGAATAAACTGAGAAGATGTAATCCAATTTGATAAGTATGAGGCAGTATATTGCGAGGGGGAAATTAGCACTGGAATTTTTTTCAATACGAAGATTGAAAATTATGGAATGAGAGAGATCTGAAAGTTAAAAACATGCGATTCCCTAAAAGGCAAAATGCTATTTGATAAAGCCTTTAAAAATATGTCACAATAGTCTTTTAGGGACAAGGAGTACAGATTTAGAAAAATAATACATATGTACACAACATAATTTGACTAGACTTACCATTATAGAGTGCAGATCCACTTCCCAATACAAAGGGTACTGAATTAAAGGAAGCATACAGCATAGGAATACTACAGTAATGTGAAGAGTTTTGAGATACGCTGCCTGTGTCCATTGAAGCTGACTCCTACACTTGATCCAAACTTGAAAATTTCATCCCACCAACACGACAAGCTACAGCTAACAGTAGGTCAGTTTGCTGCATCATCCAAAGCATGGTGGTGCCACAGCAGTATGCTGAAAGAATGTACTCATTAGGTAGAACTGATGACAGTTGAATGAAGATAGGATTTTTTTGGTGATGATGTATGGTTGGGCTGGGGCAGAGGTATCAAGAACTTTGACATACAGGAGAGTTAATCAACAATATTGTAATGCCATGAGAAAAGAGCATTATGATGGAATACATTTAGGGCATCTTGTATTAACATACTTTGATCAAAATAAATATAATTTAAGATTGTTCTGCAGTTTTAACATTAGAATAATCGGGTTCGTATGATGCGTTAACTTTCTATTTTCCCTGATTTTTTTTTCACTCAATTTTGATGTATTAAAAAAAGTCGTATCAATAACCAATAAGAAAACTGGTAACAATTTTACAGACAAAGTTCTCTTACTGCATAATTGAAGTATATTCAACACTAATGGACTTAGATAAGCAGACGACTAGTGTTAAAAATAGATAGGATAAAACATTAATCTGTCATCCTTAATCCTGACTACATCTGACGTTTAACCAATCCCTGGAGACATAAGTTCTAGCACTGCTGATTATTTGCTGCCTTCAGTGATTTGCAGTTGGTGCTAACGGGATAGTCCTAAAGTGAAACAATTGTTGCAAAATAGAATTATAGAAGCTAGCAGTACAGGATACTGTTTGGCCTATTGTGCCATTGCTGGTTTCTTGAAATAACAGTTGTACTGATTACCATACAGCTGCTTTTAGGTTGTTGAAGTATACATTCAATGGTCCACGTAATCAAGAACATGATTTTCAGATATAGCTGCTACCAGACTCTCATTAAAATGATGCTGCATCCCATTACTTGTTACATAGGTTACTTGCCAATCAGAGCCCTGATGGTACATTAAAACAGAACAAGCAAGAGCACAAGTTTCCAAAAGCATTTTTGCAGAAAGCTCCTCCTCTCAAGAATTTGGTTGAAGAAATGTTATTTAATCATGAGGACACAATGTAGTGAAATTTGTAAAAAATTTTTTAAGAAGTCTTGATATCAAGCAAAATCCTTTTAAGAGAACACTGCTCTGTGATACTAAACAAATAGGATGTTTCTTGTAACAACTTCCGGCCTCAAACAAGATTGTTACTCGTTGATTCATTTCATTGTTCTGTGTAGTTTTGTTTCCCATTTGCTGAACTGATAAAAAATATCTTTTTTTGAAGTTGATGAACTATAAAATTCCTGTACCAACTGAGGTTACGACGAAGGACTTTCTTTCTCAACCTCACCCCTTACCTGAGGTGTGGAGACCTTCAGGTTAAACCCATCACCAGCTGTCTCGCTGTAGTGAGAGCAACCTTATGATCCTCTGGACTATAGCAACTTTACCAGACATTTGAAAGCTGTTTTGACCTTTACTACAGAAACAATCAAACCCAAGGGTCCTGACCCGAAACATCAGCTTTTTCTGCTCCTCTGATGGCTACCTGGCCTCCTGTGTTCCTCCAGCTCCACACTGTGTTATCTCAGACTCCAGCATTGGCAGTTCTTACTATCTCTGAGCCTATATGCAATGTTCGGCAAGTGAGAAAACAGCAGCCCAAGCTTGCTGCTCATTGGGAGTTAGGCAGGCGGTGGGCCTCATGAGCTGAATTTCTCAAGGTGAAAATGTACTTCTTCATGAAAGAAATGAACATGTAAGATTTGGATATGATTGTGTGTTCAACTATCTGACATTTCAATGAATACATAATGTGAAGTACCCAGGTGTCCTACGAAGTCACTTCTGAAGGTTGTGCTGCAGTTACCATTTTGCAACTGGTAGTGGGATGAGACTATTGCTGGCAAGACTAGCGTTTATTACCCAACCTTAATTATCCTAGAGAACATGGAATTACATATTGTCTTAAATTGTTAACACATGAATTGTATTAGGGACTTCACCTGATAAAGATTTCCCCATCTACCTAATGTCTCAGTCAGAAGATACAAAAATCTTAGCTTATTGGATCCTCCTAAGGATGTCAGCTAAAGCCTTGGGCATCTCATAAGAGCGTAAGAAATAACTCCAGGAGTGGATCGTTTGGAATCACATTGCTGCAACATTCAATAAGATCACATCCGATTATCTGCCTCAACTCCATTTACTGCCTGCTCCCCATTTTCCTCAATTCCTTGAGGCAATTAAAAAATCTGCCCAATTCAAACAATTTCTTTAGAGTTTAACTTTTTTTTTGAATACCTTGACTTTGTATTATCACTTTTCCCTTAATTGTTGCTGCCCCTCTATCCCTTATTAGTTCTAATTTTTCACTGACTTTCTCTCTTTCCATGCAAATCACTGCACATATTAATTTCAGATTTTTTTCTGGTGTTTTCTACTCTATCCATTATGTATTCCACACATTTACTACTGTCTATGCCTCTTTTTTTCCTCCTTTTACATCATACTGTTTGTCTGCTGTCCTATCAGAGCTCTGGGGGAAGGTGTTTGAGCTCAAAACCTCAGACAGCAAAATAAATATCTATGTTCTCCAAGAGGAACATCCTTTCAACGTCCATGCCGTTTATTAAAACATTAAGATCCAGAGGAAACTTAAGTCACCTTACTCTTCTAAACCCCACAGGACAGCCAGTATAGCCTTTACTCATCAGTCAATTCACTCATTCCAGGTATTAGTCTAGTAAACCTTCTCTGAACTGCTTCCAATGCATTAACATCCTCTAAGTACCATGATTAGTTGGCCCTAATGGGTTTTTAAATAAATATTTCACCAATATCTCAATCAATATAAGGCACCAGAAATGGAGATGAGGGGAGAAAGGTATTGTGTTCAGACTTGGGTGTGTATTTATTATACTACAGCTTTGTTACACATTGCTGTACTCCATTTTATAACTCTTATCAGTGGTAGGATGGACTTTTACCTTTCGCTGTGAATTGCCTGTAAAACAATTGCTTTTTTTGTTGTTGTTTAGGAAGGGGTGGGGAAAGGGCCAGATCTTCACGTTAAGTGAGTAGCAGCAGGGTAAAGGCTGGAGCTGAGTCATGAGATTAGATACTGTGCCCATGTTTTGATAATAAGATCAACAGTTCATCTACTGCAGACTCACTGAAGTGTATATATACCTCAATTTTGCCTTTTAAAGGAAACAGCCTTTACTATTGAGCATGTATTAGAGCCTTCATGACTTACAGGAACATTGTCTTTCATTCAAAGATGCTTTGAATTTCTGAAAATGGTGCAGACTGTGATGTTGAGATGTATTGGAGAGCTGGCTCCTTAATGTTAAGGGAGCTTGTAGGTGAAGAAATTGTACAACATGGAAATGAGGTGACTTGGTTGGAACCAAGGTTAGAGGTCATATGTTTTAGTCTCATACCAGAGCATGTGAGAAACAGCAATCTCACACAACAATGTAGTTGCTTATTGGAGGTAGCTTAAGACCCTCATAAAAATTAAATCAAAATGATGCAAGTCATAATTCAGACATCTGCATGGTCCCTAGATACTTGTATTGCTCTCATGTTCATTGAAAGGACTATTATTTTTCCACTGTTCAAACAGAGAACATATTACAATGACTTTTTTTTAAATTTAAAGGCATCAGTCAATTAAAATTGAAAAGGAGAATTTGTTAAACATAGTATAAGCAAGGGTGGCAACAGAAATGAGTGTGTATAAATAACAAAGATCAATAAGACTAGGAGGACTGGGACTGAAAGGCTACTCAATCAAAGAGGTTAATAGTGTCTTTCCATATGTGGTATCTGATCTGTTGATATTTCCAGCCTACACAGTATTTTGCTTTTGTATCAACAAGAGTAGGATTGTTTTCTCTGGAAATTTGATAAGGAGTGATCAATTAGAGGTCTTTAAATGATTAAGCAATTTTATAACAAACATTGAATCCACAGGGGAAATATTTTTGCAAAACTGAGGGTCTGTTCATAATAAAAGATGAATACTCCTTTCTAATAAGGAAAGAAGAAAAATTGCTGTACAAATAGTAAAATGTAGGGTAGTTTGATCTTAGTAGGATAATAGGTGGGCACAACATCGTGGACCGAAGGGCCTGTATTGTGCTGTACTGTTCTAAACTGAGCAGATCTGGCAGCATCTATGGAGAGACAGAAACAGACATAATGTTTCGAGTATAGTGTGGAGTTCAAAGAGAGAGAAAAAGGAAGTTAGGTAGACAAAGGATTGGTTGATAGTAAGCTGACTGGGGGCAATGGGTTGGCCTTCCCCTTCCTGAACACATGATGATAGGGCCAGAGGTATGGGGAGTGGGTAAAGGGCATAGACTCAGAATTCCTAGAGTGTGGAAGCAGGCCATTCAGCCCTTTGGAGTCCACATTGACCCTTCAAGAGTATCCCACTCAGATCCATCCCATTCCCAGTAACCCTGCATTTCTCATGGCTAATCCACTTAGCCTGCACATCATTGAACTAGGGGAGGAAACCCATGCAGACACAGGGAGAATGTGTAAACTCCACTGCTAACCACTGAGCTGCTGTGTTGCATTGAGGAAGGTGTTCAAAGTCTAAAATTATTGACCTCGATATGGAGTCCTGAAGGCTGCAGGGCCTTGTCCTTAGCAGATGGTGGACAGACATTGCTGCACAGGAATTGAAAATGGAAAATGCTGGTGAAACTCAGCAGGTCTGGCAATATTTGTGGAGAGGGAAAACAATGTTTCAAAGCCTTGAAGACTTGAAACGTCAGGTCTGTTTGGCATTCCAAAGATGGTACCAGATCTGCCGAGTTTCTCCAGCATGTTCTGTTATTATTTCATATTTCTACCTTTCAGAGTACTTTTATGAGGAGACAGGAAATGTTACTCAGCACAGGATTCCTAACCTCTGGGCTGCTCTTGCAGCCACCATATTTGTATGGTTGCTGCAGTCCTTTTGGATAACTTAGTGGTTTAACCTGAGGGTCACCATGCCTCGGGCAAGGGAAGAGGGGGAGGAGGAGGATGGTGACCTTAGCCAGTGCGGGAATTGACCCTACATTGCTGGCATCACTCTGGGTAGCAAACCAGCCACAAAGAAAACTGAAGTAACCAACCCCCAGGCTGTTGAAAATAGTCTTCAGCCATGGTAAAGCCATTGAATGTCAAGGGGTGATGTTCATCGCCCAGCACTTGTGTAGTACAAATGTAAAAAGGTTTACAAAGGTTTTAATAGACTTTGAACCTTGTTCCCATAAATAAATTCTCCTTAATAAATGCATACAACTGTCACTCAAAAGAAACAAGCAAAACAAGTGGGAAACAAATGATGCCAGAACTAGATTTAAGAATAACTTTTTTCATTTACAAAAGAGAACATATAAAGATACATATAGGCAAACGAGAAAAAAAAAAGTTCAGACACAGGTTTACCAAACTGCAAAACACAACTGTAATAGAGACAACAAGGTGTAGAGCTGGATGAACACAGCAGGCCAAGCAGCATCAGAGGAGCAGGAAGGCTGAGGTTTCGGGCCTGGACCCTTCTTCAGAAATGGGGGAGGGGAAGGGGGT
>NC_063332.1:108285074-108400015 GCF_021869965.1 Rhincodon typus
ACCCCCTTCCCCTCCCCCATTTCTGAAGAAGGGTCCAGGCCCGAAACCTCAGCCTTCCTGCTCCTCTGATGCTGCTTGGCCTGCTGTGTTCATCCAGCTCTACACCTTGTCGTCTCAGATTCTCCAGCATCGGCAGTTCCTACTATCTCTGTAACAACTGTAATAGATCTGTCCAAGGTTGCTGAGCTAGGGACATGGGTTTTAAAGGGTGTGACATTCTTTTTGTAAATTTTGCACTAGGGATTAGTATATTTATCTTTGGTGAACAAGATTACCATCATATAGTTCCCGCACAAAATTTACATTTAGCAGGAATAGTGAAAAGGTTGCTGTGTATTTGGTGCAGGGTTTACATTTTGAAAGGATTAATCAACTATTACAATACTGGAGTATTCTTTTTGATGTTTAATAGCTCCCTTCGTCATTCTCAACATTCACATGGAAGGTACAGGCACTAATGTCAATGATAGGAATCTTACTACTAGTAAATAAGCCAACATATTAATTTGGCTTTTTATTGATGTCTGAAAACAGAATTACATCAGCTTCCATTTCTGATTGCACTCAAACCAAAACATTAACACATTTTCTATTTTCAAGTGGTGCGTACTTCAGTAATTCCTATTTTTAATCTCAGAATTCCATTTGTTGATTTTCTTGTACATTTCAAAAAGCTGCTTTCATTGTTCAATATTTCTTTAATGAAACTGGCTAAGTCACCTTGTTAAGTGTACATAAAATACATTAGCTGCAGTTTGTGTGTTTAAAGATGCTTAAAAATAGATTGACTTGTTAATGTTGTCACAAGATCATTTTTAAAAAGTTAAGACCCAATTCCCCAGAAGAAAAAAATGTTTGCATGGCTATTTAATTCCAAACTCCCAAAAACCTTTGCAAGGCTCAACATTTGGAAGAGGAAACTGTTTATTTTAAGAAAGCGTAGTACAAACGAATGTAGGAACATAAGCCAGTCACAAAGCATTAGTTTTTAAAAAAAAAAATCAGTGAAAAGTTCTTCAGTTCACTAACAGTGCAAAATGACTATACTGAAGGAAGCTGTCATCCCAGAAACTTCAACTATTTCTTAGTACAGATGCTGTCTAACTTGCTGAGTACTTGCAGCACTTTGTTAAATTTTAGATTTCTGGCAATTGCAGTATGTAGCTTCTTAGATGTTTCATGCTAGATTTCTCCTGAATAACAGAAGCTGAAGGGGGTGCACTAATTATAGTGATCAAAGGAATTGATATGGCAGAAACTCTTTACACTGGTGGGCTAGTTCAGAATAAGTTGGTATAATCCTAAAATTGAAGCTAAGCCGTCAAGGCAAGAAAACATTTCTTCAAACAATGCGTAGTGAGAATCTGAATCTCTTTCCTTGTTGATGCTAGATCTTTGTCAGGCATACAAATTCAGGTTATTAAACCAGGGTGATTGCAGACATTGATCAGCCATGAACTAACTGAATGATGGATTTAGGTCAAGGGGTTGACTCGGCTTTCTTCTGAAAAAGATAACTTCTGTCAGCTAAACCACCCTGGTATAAATGCTCGCCATCTTCCTAAAGCAGTCTCTTAAACCTGATTTAAAGATCTAAAATTTGAAAAATTTCTGAAAATTTTAGACAATTACAATGTGCTGCTTGTACACAAATAATCTATATTAAAATCAATATCTAAAAAATGTGCAATTTGCAATAGTGCAATTGAGCCTTATCACAAGTATGTCATGAGGTTCCAGCTAAATGCCTTCTGAATGACAGCAATTTATTGTTTTTTTGCAGCAGTACATCACCTTATTCTTGTGCATTTCAGATTTAAAACCTGCATAATGAAAACGTACGTCACAAAGAAACAAACAATTAAGAAATTCTACAATGATAATAAAACTCTGAAAGGGAACTTCCATAAACAACTGAACCACCAGAGTTTCCTTCATAATTCAAACAGGATTATTGAGGATGTAACCAAGATGCATTATGCAGTAAAAATTTTGAATAGTTTAGAATGCAACTCACGTGGATCACTGAAAGGTGTACTATCTTGCTGGAGTATTATAAACTAAAACAGTCAATCGTGGTCCAGCTAAACACTTCAGACTATTCTACAATATATTTAAGTGGAATCAGCAAAAAAAAAAAAATATGCTTGGCTTCCTAAAGGCACACTACTTCAGTAGTTTACTAAGTGTTGATCCGTGGGGTTTCATACTACCAGTGAAGAGGTGCAGGTCAGAAAATCAAAGCGATCTATAATGCTGTAGCCCTCCTTGCAGCAATAAGCCTTAACATTTTTCCCCAAGAAATGTTGGCTCAAGGCATCATTCCTTATTTTTTGCATTCCAGTTTCACCTTGCAAATATTACCTGCATCTATAGGTGGCAAATTTATACATACTATATAAAATTTAAAATCCCCTCAGCTTTACAGCACAATTCAAACTTAAATTGTTCTTCTATTTAAATACATTCAAGTTCATAAATGATTACAAATAGTTCTTGTATCTCTCTCTCTCTTATATATATATATATATTTAATATGTATATACTTAAAGATTATATACACCCAGTGCTGTGCCATCTGCCACAAGGTTAATCCTCATGGATCATTGGCTTTAATCAGCCCACTTTGTTGCAAAAGTTCAAGCACACTTAAAAATAAAAACTGTATCATAAATGTCATTCCAAATCACTTACTTCAGGTAAGTTTTCTCTCATTGTGCAGAACTGACTAGAGGGTTGACCAGTATTCTACTTTACAGCCATTAAAACCACACACTAAGATTACCCAATATTAATAGCGTTGTTACAATATAAATTCTGATGCAGTTACATTACCAGACTCCTACATATCTACAATATTTTCATTAGAGATCATGCTCAAAACAAGTGAAAACAAATGTAATCTTGATAATTATTACAGTACTAATACAGAAATTAGTATCAATCCTTGCACAATAAATTCAAGTGTAACCCCAACTATTAAACTGAAAGGACCATAAATCTTAACATTAAAGATTTTAGTTTGGATCTGAGATTTTAAGATTAATTGCAGGATTTTTCATTGAAATTATATTACTGGGTATGTTTCAAACTAACTGTTGATCATTTGACTCTGTACTTGTTTTTCTATTCACAGTGTAAAGCATTACAGAGTATAAGCAAGTCTCAGTCACCAAAGTGTTTGACATTGTGACTAGGAGAAACCACCTTAAATTGTGTATTTTAGAAATTCCAAATGACTCCTGACTTAGAAGCATGCAGTTTTCAGCACTTTAATGAAGAACAAGAGATATCCAAATACTACTGTTCATTTATTGCTGGCTGAAGTGCTCCTTTCTCTATTAGATGGGATTTCAGAATGTTGTAGATATGTAACTGCTGTTCTGGTTGAAGTACTAACAGCTGCTGCAAGACTTTGCTGGGATTTGGTCCCCTGCAAAAGACCAGAATGAAACAGAAAAACATTAACCACAGATGGTACTATATTCATAATGGCATTAAAATTTAGTATTCAAAATGCTTTTTGGGAATATTCAGGACGGGGGAGGACAAGAGAAATTATGGATTCTGATATTTCCTTTACGTCTCTTTCTGCTTCTGGATGGTGCCACGGGAAACTGAAATATAGTTGGCATTTGTACAACATTTTTCAGCAGATTTCAGAAATGAATTTGGGCTCAAGAATTTGTGAATTTTTAGAGAAGTTTTGATGTAAAATTACTCTCCTAATGAAACTATCAAAATGAAGTTATCTTCAAAGGAGTATCCTGGCTTTTCACAAGAATTCACTGAGAACAAATCTACTTGGAATTGCACACAATGCTGTTATTAGAGTGGAACTGAAGTGGAGACAGCTGATCATTTAAATGGCCAGCTATCACTGAACAGTGCATGTGCAAAGCTAAAATATAAAATCTGCCCTGCAAAAATTAGAAATGAGTTTTGGAGCAAGGCTTTTGATATTCTTGACAGGATGGAGATGTGAAAATATACACCCAAGTTAAAATAGAAATTTTTTAGCCTGGTTTTATGCCTACATTGTCAAATGACTCAAAAATAAAAATGAAAAGATAAAATGAATATTTTGGAATCATTCCACTGATTGATTTTGTGGTTGCTGCTGGTAGCAAGATTTAAATTGTTGCTAATGGATCAATTCTGCAGGGTTAGTTTGGAGGTTAGATATGCCTAAATAACTCTTTACGTAATCAGCAATTCCAGTTAATAGTTCCTTGTGTTCGAAGTGTACTATTCAAATCGAGAAATTTTCATCTATGGACAGATACAACCATGATGGGCATTGAAAAAGAATTCTTTTAGAAATACAGTCACTGTTGTGATTTCGGCAAATGACAGGCTCAATGAGATCACTCTCATTCTTCTAAACTCCACAAAGTACAGGCTAAACGTACTTAGATTCAACTCCAAAACTAATCTAGTGAACCTTGAAATACCACACCTAATCCAAAGATACTTTAAAAAAAAAGTATAGACCTGAATTGCGTAGAATACAGAGCAAAGCAACGGCCTATTCAGCCTGACCATTCCAAGCTTGTAATTATTCTCCATTTGTGCCAGCTTCCAACTTTCCTCACCTACAGCTATCATTGTAACCTTCTATTCCATTCTCCCTTGAATGTTTAATTAGCTTTCCTTGAATACATCCATAGTGGTCACTTCAACTACTCCTCTGGTAGGGGCTTCCACATGCATACCATATTTTGGCATGTTTTAACTCCCTATTGGATACAGTAAGGATTATTTTAAATTACAAACATATAAATTAGGAGGAGTAGGCCACTGGCAATAATCTTTCAATCTTCCCTGGATTCTGAGATGGTACCAGAGGATTGGTGAGTCACTAGGATTACATTCTCATTCAAAAAAAAGGTTATAAAGACTGGTCTGGCATTTTACAGACCAGCAGGTTCAATTTCAATAGTGGGAAACTTCAAGAAACAATTGTTCAAGATCAAATTAATAGTCACACAGAGAAATGTGGACTGATGTAAAGAGTCTGCACGGACATACTAAGGGAAAATTGTGTCTATCCAAACTTGGGAGATTTTTGAAGGGGAACTGAAAGATTTAATGAAGGCAAGACTGTAACGTGGTATACATGGAATTCCCAAAGGCTTTCCATACAGTGCCACACAAACTTATGAGGCAAGTTATAGGTCATGGAATAAAAGAGACAGTAGTAACATTGGTACAAAATTGACTGAAGGACAAGAAGCAGACAGTAATGATTAATGGGTACTTTTCAGGCTGGTAAAAGGTTTATAGTCGTGTTCCAAGGACTTGGGGACTTGATTTACCAGATAAAAATAAATGGTGCACAGGGGACAACTTCACACAACACTTTGGAGAATTGTAAACTATGATAAGGACAGTGTAGAGCCTCAAAAGGATATTGACATCTTAGTGGAGTAGGCAGGTAAGTGGCAAGTCATATTCAATGTGGAGAACTAGAAGGTGATTTGTTTTGGTACAAAGAACACAGGGAGAAACTGTTCAAAATAGAGGTTACTATTATAAAGAATGTGCAGAAGCAGAGAGACATGGGTGTATATGCACAAAAGTAATTTAAGGTAATAGGACAGACAGAGAGCTCTAAATAAAGCATACAGTATTCTAAGCACAGAGAAGGCAACAGCAGGGAAATTATGATGAATTTGTATAAGATGCCAATTAGATCTTAGCTGGAATGTTGTGCACATTTCTGGGCATCATGTTACAGGAAGGATTTGACTGTTTTGAAGACAGTACAGAAGAGGTTTGCGAAAACGGTACAAGGGATGAGAAATATCAGTTATGAGGAAAGATTGGAGAAGTTATGACTGTTTTTCTTGGAGAGGAGAAGGCTAGGAAATTTGAGGGAAGTCTTCAAGGGTCTGGACAGAGGAGGTAGAAGGAATACTTCCCACTCATAAAAGGATCAAGAACCAGAGGCACAATTTTGAAACAAAAAACAGAAATTGCTGGGAGAAACTCAGTAAGTCTGGCAGCAACTATGGAGAGAGAGTAAAGTCAAATGTTTCAGGTCCAGCAACACTCCCTCAGAAATGATTGTAGCTCAGGAAAATTTGGAATATGTGCTAAAGACAGGGGTGTGGAATGGGGCAAGTGTGTAAAGGAGTAAATGATAGGTGGAGATGGAACCCAGAGATAGAGAGATGTCAGCAGTCAGGCAGACAAGGGAATGGATGGTGGTGAGCTGGGAAAGAAAGAAAAGCTATATCGACCATCAATAGGTGAAACAGGGTTGGCTGCAAAGACAGGGCCAGGAGTGTGGGGTGGGTAATAGACAGAGTCAGAGAGCTGTACAGCATGGAAACAGACCCGTCGGTCTAACTTGTCCATGCCAACCAGATATCCTAAATTAATCTAGTCCCATTTGCTGGCATTTAGTCCATATCCCTCCAGACCCTTCCTATTCATATACCCATCCAAATGCCTTTTAAATATTGTAATTGTACCAGCCTCCACCACTTCCCCCAACAGCTCATTCCAGACATGCACCACCCTCTGTGTGAAAAAGTTGCCCCTTAGGTTCCTTTATCTTTCCTCTCTCACATTAAATCTATGCTCTCTAGTTTTGGACTCCCCGCCCCAGGGAAAAGACCATGGCTATTCACCCTATCCTTTATAAGACATGGTGCTCAGGTCCTAAAATTATTGAACGCACTGTTGGATCCTGAAGGTTGCAAGGCCCCCCTAGGGGAAAATGAGATGCTGTTCTTCCAACTTGCATTGAACCTCGCTGGAGCACTACAGCAGGCCTAAGATAGAAATGTTGATCATTGAACACATTGGTGTGTTGAAGAGGCAGGCTATCAGAAGCTCAGGCTAATTCTTGCCATCAGAATGGAGGTATTCTGCAAAGAAATTCCCCATCTGTGTTTCATCTCCCCATGTAGAGCAGACCACATTATCAGCAGTGAATACAGTTGGCTAGATTGAATGAAGTGCAAGCAAATTACTGCTTCACCTGGAAGGTGTGTATGGAGGCTTGGATAACGAGAAGGGAGGTGGTAAACCGGCAGGCAGGGGTTACACCTTCTGCGATTGCAAGGGAAGGTGCTGTGGGGATGTGGAGTGGTGTTGGGATTGGAGGAGGAGTGAACCAGGGTATCCCAGAGGGAAAGATCCCTGCAAGGGAATGAAAGGGGAAAATTGTTGTCAAATCGTGGCATCCCGCTGGAGGTTGTGGAAATGGTGGCTTATAGTCCTTTGGATGTGGATACTGGCAGGGTGGAAAGTCAGTACCAGGGGCACCCTATTGCGGAGGGTCCTGTGGTAGGGAATGCTGGGTTGAGGAAAAAAGTGGACGTTTCTGAGGGCGCCCTGCAGACGATGGCACTATCAGAACAGATGACATGGAGAAGGAAAAACTGGGGAGAATGGAATAGAGTCCTTATAGGAAACAGGGTTTGAGTATGTACAGTCCAAGTAACTGTGGGAGTTGATGAGTTTGTGATGAATGTCAGTGGCCAGCCTATCTTCAGAAAAGGAAACAGATGTCGAGGAAGGGAAGGGGGGCGGTGAGAGATGGACCAGGTGAAGAAGGCAGAGTGGAAATTAGAAGCAAAATTGATAAACTTTTCCAGTTGTGGACGAAAGAGGGAAGCAGCACCGATGCCAATGATGTAATTGATATATCAGAGAAAGACTTTGTCATGAGGGCCCTCAGTAGGATTGGAACAAGCAATGTTCCACAAATCCCACACAGAGACAGGCATTACTAGGGCCTAATAAAGGTAGCCATGGTCACATCTTTGATCTGAAGAAACTGAGAAGAGTTAAAGGAGAAGTTGCTCAAAGTGAGGACAAGCTCAGCCGGGGGAGGAGGACGATGGGGACAGTTCAAGGCTATTTTCTCAAGAAGCAAAGAACCCGGAGACCAACCTGATGGGGAATGCATTTATTTAGTGAAGAGGAAGTGGATGGTGCCCACAAACTGGAAATTCTGAAACTGACAAAGGGTCAGAAGAATCACAGATGTAAGGGGAAGAGACTCGACAATGGGAGAGAAAAACATCGCATTGAAGAAACAGGATTTCTTTGAACAAGACTTAACTCTTTGTCCCACAGACTCCTTCACCAGCCTCCACATCCTTGAACCTACTGCATGCCATGCTCTCAGATCCAACCCTGGCTTTGTCATCAAGCGTGCCAACCTCTACATTGTGGAGGCCGAGTACCAGTTCTGGGACAACTCCTCCTAAGCACCCGTGGACCATGACACCACCATTGAACATCAGGCTATTGTATCTACGGCTATCGCTAATCTCATTTTATCTGGTGATCTCCCTGCAACAGCTAACAAGCTCACAGTCCCCCGGCATTTTACAGCCCACTTTTACCTTCTTCCCAAAATCCACAAACAGGACTGCCCAGGAAGACCTATTGTTTCTGCCTGCTCCTGCCCCATGGAACTCACCTGATAAAGCTCGTAATGTAAACATGGACAAAGGTAGCCATCAGATACTGACAATCAAAGCGATCCATAATCCCACCATGTCCTGGAATAGTGTCAGCAAAATCCTAGAGAAAATACAAGTCAAACATCATAGGCAGAAAATAGTAAAAATATTCCACAAGTAATCATTCCGTTTTAACAAGTTATTGAATTTGTCCAAAGAGTCCAAATTTTCCTTAATCTCTACATTTTATACACTTGTTTTCTACGATTCTATGCTAACTTTTTTTAATACACCACCTTAAAAGCACCAGACACTTCTCTCTCCAGCCTCCTGCCATTAAACATTGAGATCAAAACAGGAGATAGTTAAACAGCTGCTATACTACTACCATCAATAACTGATTATAAATCAACCTCAAAATATTTATTTCCTTTTCAGAGAAACATCTTGCTTTAGCTCAGCATTACTATTCACTAGCTTATTGAAAATTCCTGAGATATTGGTTGACAATTTTAATTTTAATCGGTACACAAATGTGTTTCGTGGTCATAACATTATTGAACATTAAATTTAACAGTAGATGAATTTTGCACAAGTATGTTAATGATGAGACAATCACAAAAAAAGAGAAAAATCTCAAAATTCAGTCAAAATACAGTTTAATTCTATTTTAGACATCCAGCAAAAATCAAGAATTTTGACCACAACAGGTTTAACTGTTGACAGCCACATAACATTATCAAATTTGTTGCTAAGAGATTTGTTGAGATGAAAAAAATGCATATTAAGATGAAAGTACTTAGTAAACATCAACTTGATTTTCAAATACATACAAAAGCTTAAGATTTTTTAACATCTTCAAGGCAAAGTAATCATTGAAAAGCCTTGAATAAATGAGGAAAATAGAACAATTGACTTTTTAAGCATGCTCCTCCTTTAAATCAATTAGTTTTAAAAACATTGTACATTACACAGAACAAAAATAGAAAGCTAATTCAATGGTGATACTTACTTTGATTTTGAAAGCTCGTTTGAATCCACTGGCGAAAAAGCCTCCAAAAGGCCCAATTAAAGATGCAAATGTAGAAAGAGCGATGCTATGTATCTGAAATGGGTATAGGTGCACAGTTTCCTGTGGGCAGGGGGTGAGGGAGAAAAAGAAGATCACAATTAAAAGAAGAGAATGTGAACTTCATATGCATCATATATTTTCTCAAAACATTGTCATGTCTGACTAATTTGTCCTCTCCAAGTCCATACACATACAAATTGCCAACCAACAACATACTCATATGTCTCTTTCTCAAGAATTCCCTGGACTTTATCCAATTTAATTCCTTTTTTAAAAGTCGTTCACGGGATGAGTGTTTCAGTGGAGAGGTCAGTTTTTATTGCCCATGCTTGATGGCCCCCAAGTGGTGATGAGCCACTTTAGAATAACTACAATTTACATGGCACCTGTAGTTCTGTTTGAGAGGAAGCTCCATGATTTGTGACCTCATAAGAGAGAAGTAATGGCAACATAATTCCAAGTCAAGATGGTCATGACTTGGTGGGAAACTTGGCGACAGCATTGTTCCAATGTGTCAGTTGTCTTTGGCCTTCTTGATGGTAGGAATCACAATCTTGGAAGGAAAGTATTAAAGCAGGCTTGTTGAGTTACCGCAGTGAATTATGCATGCTGTTGTGACTGTGCTCATGCAGGAAGGCTTAAATGGTTCGGCTGGGGGGGTGGTGGTGGTGGTGGTGGTGAAGAGGAGAATGGGGTGCCAATCAAGTGGACTTGTCCTGAATGGTGTCGAGGTTCTTGAGGAATCACGAAGTTAGTTACTCATTGAAGAAGTCCCAACATCTAGCCTGCACTGTAACCACAGTATTTTTATGGCTGGTCCAGTTAAGATTCTGGCCAATGGTAACTTCCAGGATGCTGACGATGAAAGATTCAGCATTCATAATGTCATTATGAGTCAAGGGGAGATGGCTAGGCTCTTTTTGTTGGAGATGGCGATTGACCAACACTTGTTTGACATGTATGTCACTTACCCATTTTCAGCCCAAGCTTGAATGTTGTCAAAAATCTTGCTCTGGCAGGTACAGGCTCAGTATTTAAGGAGGCATAAATGGAATTCAGCACTACAATCATCAGCAAACATCCCCAATTCACTGTATGAATATTTAGCTAAAGATGGTTGGGCTGAGGGCATAATCCTGAGGAATTCCAAGTAATCTTTTGGGCCCAAGACAACGGAACTCAAACTTCTACCATCTTTATTTGTAATTAGTTAGTATGACCCCAACCACTGGAAAATTATTTCCCTGATTCCCATCAACTTCTGTTTGGACTCTTTGATGCCACTCTTGGTCAAATACTGTCTTGATGCTAAGGACAGTCACTGTATTTTGACCTCAGAAATTCAGTTCTTTTGTCCATGTTTGGACTGTTATGCTGCTCTGCGGTGGAGCGCGAGAAATCAAACCCTGCTATTCCCAGAGTTGTCAAAGTTAAAGATTTTAATAAGAGCACAAAATTCCCCACCTTACCAGTTTTTCAGACCAAGGTAAAGAAAAAGCATGGAGCAGGGTTCTGCACTTAACAAGAATTACTATTTATTATACCAAATATACTTGTGTAAAGGTTGATCAAGTAAAAGTCAACCCTCTATTTTTTGGCCAAAAATTTGGAATTTTCCATAAATCTCGTGTAAAAGTCAACCCTACTTCTTCATAGATAACAGATCAATATTTGAGAGTCAAGGTATTATCCTGTTAGGATGTTATGATGAGAAAATGAATGTTTTCATGCTATTGTGTTTGTTGTACAATTCACACCAATTTGGCACGAACGTTTAAGATGCATCAGATCAGAGTCAGGTGGCAACCTCACTTTATGTGCAGCTCAGCTGAGCTCAGTTCCCTGTAGCACTCATGGAATACAATCATATACCTAGTTGAGGTTTTGAAATTTCATCATTTGTGTAAAAACGCCCTCCGGAAAAAGAAATCAAACACATACAGCAACATTTAAACTGAAAGTTATTGAAGTTGCACAGAAGACAAATAACTGTGTAGCAGCAAGAGAATTTTGTGTTTCAGAGAAACTTGTGACCGGCTGGAGAAAGATAAAGATATCGAACCAACTTCAGACAATGCCAAAACAAAAGTGTGCCAGAGGTAAACCTAGCAAGTAGCCACAATTGGAGGAATAAAATTGCTGAGTAGGTACTTGAAAATTGTCAAAATGGAAAATGTGTTAGTCGTGTAGCCATCCAAATCCATGCACACAATGAATCAAAGGAGGATGGAATTTCGGATTTTAAAAAAAAAGTGCTGGATGGTGCACAAGGTTCACGAGAAGGAACGACTTGGTTCTCTGCCGAGATACTAAAATTGCACAAGAGCTGCCTGCTGAATTAGAAGATATTATAGTTTCACCAGTTTGTAATCAGAAATCAGCATTTCCGCTAATGATAGAGTATTTTGGACTGCAGCAAGAATTTTAGCCCCTCAAAAGTAGTATCCATGTAACAATCGACCCCATAAATTTAACCTTAAAAATAGTTTTAAAAATTCAACTTTTACATGAGTGTATACAGCAACTAAATAAACTCTAACTACAATTAAATAGTATGAATCATATATAACTCTACTAGTTTTAAACTTCCATTTTTACACACACACACGAGAAAAAAAAAACAAATAGGTGTTGTGGACAGAGGGAACAACTGGGAATGCAACGGAGTGGTCCCTGTACAGGATCTGCTGAGATGGTTCGTGTTGATCAGAGCACCGTTTCTCAAGCTTCCTTCCCTGGATTCTTTCATTGGTTTTTAGGTAGTACAGGGTGGTTAGTTCACACTAAGTCCTCTAGAGGCCTTTTCACAACTTAAAGCAACTGCTGAAGGAAGAATAAACTGCTTTTCTTTAGGTTTAAAGCAGGTTTTACTGCAGACCGAGAGAGTCCGAGCTGGAGGAGACCTGATGGCTACTCACTATCATGATCACAGCCCGAAGCTGCTCAGTTGCCGGAGAACCAATCACATAGTTGTTAGCAGGCAGAACACTTGTTATTGATAACTGGTCACAAGTCTACACACCAGTCAGGTGCTTGTTGCCTGTTCAATCTCTATTCATGCACACCCTTGGCCCAAGCTCATCTGCACTCTCTCTTACTCTTACTTGTACCAGCAGCTGTGTAGACAGTGCTTATAATGAATAACCCTTCATCAATCCCTGGTTTTTAAAAACAGTTCTTTTCCCATTTCAATCTGCAATTAAACACAAAGAAAAACAAAAATAGCCAGTATTCCTTGACATTAACTGTTCCATTCTTCTTTACAGTCCATCTCTGTACACAGTACTCTCATTTTTCCATTCATAACTTTTCTGATATAACTGCCACATATCTCAAGTATATTTTCCTTTTGTACCATAGTCAGTTTATTCATCATATTTAACATTCTGCTTGTTACTAAAGTAGGTCAAAAGCACACAGTCAGATTCCACATATTTTCAGAGCACTCAAACCTGTGTCTTTGCATTGCCGAAGAATACAAAGCAATTGCTGTAACACTCAACTGGCTTTTCAATATCAAATCTTGGAAGAGTTGAAATTTATTCTGCTCAATGTCAACAAAACTAAATTTCTCTGTTTGATTCCTGCCTCCACATGGTTCTCGGTTCCATTTCAACAGTTTCCTAGAATTCATGGTCATGATAAATTCTGTGGCAACATAAACTGGACGATCTGTTTAATTAGCTTTCTATCTACACGAGATCTGTAATCATAATCTACTTTGCACGTACCCATCTCTACCTTATTCAGTGCTGTTTCAATTATGTCCAGATCACCCCTCTAATTCATCCTTTGATGCACAATACATATTTTAAGCATTGTTAGAAGCAGCTGTAAACTTTTAAGAAAATATATACTCCTCACCCATCCAAGAATAGACTGCAGTACAGATGGAAGTGCGTATTCCTGCAGATGGAACAAGACTGAAGGATCGCAGTCAACAATAAAGCTGTTGGTTTCACTGCTGAACTCCACCGGACATACGAAGTAATTGTATCTTGACAATGCGTAGGCAAACTGGAGAAAGAAAATTAAAACCAAACTGCTCAAAATATTTTTTAAAGAGCTATTACACTTTTTATAAATCATCTTTTCTACTAAAAATTATTCCAACATTATTCAACTATAAATAGTAAATTCAGCCCTTTAAATTATGTTTTGTGTAGCTGTGGACACATTGTAAGATAAAGCATTCATGCACAACAAAGAAAAGGGTTTGTGGGTCAGATCATTGCAATGTGAATCACCCATCTCCACTTCCTATAAAAATGTGAAATAAGAAACACTTAACACACCAGAAATCCAAACACAACAGTTGCGAAGAAACCACCAATGAAACCTTCCCAGGTCTTCTTTGGAGATAACTGCAAAATAGCATAGATTAAACAGGGCAGGTCATTATAAATGTAATATTTTGTTTCAATGTCTTCAAAGTGCCTGAAAAGCTGATACAAAGGGCTTAATCTTTCACCCAATGCTGGCCGCATTTTTACAGAGGCTTAGCAAGTGTACCATTGTCCAAGTCTCATTAGTCTATGGGTCACAGCATACAATATAAAGTACTTTTTCCAGTTACCAAGATGATCAATTAAAATTTCTTATCTATATTAGGCTTAAGAAAAAAGATCAATCAACTAGGTTTCTTAATAAACACCCATAAGTTACTACCAAATCAAGACTTACTCAATAAAGATGAAATTGCTGGTTAACTTAGAGACAGTAATATAGAAATAGGAATGTCCATCCCTATAAATAACCGAAAATACAAGCACAAGCATGCAAACACACACTTATACTCTCCAGGAAAAAGATTTAAAAACATTCTTTGCAGAAATTGGCTTTCTGAAAGAAAGAAAAATGTTAGCCAACATGTTATTCTTAAAAGGCAAAAAGTTAAAACATATAATGTCCCAGCTTCTGCTGCAATGATGTTCTGAAACATATAGACTCCCAAGTCATGCAGACATGGCTTGCTCAGGAAATCAAACCTTTCGAGATGTCCTGATGAAGAGTCACCAGACTCAAAACATTAATTCTGTTTTCTTTGCACACATGCTGCTAGACCTGTTGAGTTTTGCCAATAATTTCTGTTTTTATTTCAGAACTCCAACAGACACACTTCTTTGTTTTAGGTTACAATCTTGAGATGCTCTTTCCATCACTCTTTCAAAAGAGTGAATAAGATTTCATTCTTAACCTATGTAGAAAATTCCCCTTTCAGGAATAGGAAACTTTAGCTGGACTTTAGCAAGCTTTCCTCCAATTCAGCTTATTTTCAACAGGCTTCCCTCCAACTGGTTTTATATGGTTTCCCTCCAACTGAACTAGATAAAACAAGAACCTCTCCAAGCCAAAAACGTTTCAAAAACCAGACCTAGGAACGTCTACAGCCAGCAGTTATCACCAGGCATGTGATCTCTAGGAAGCCTTGCTTTTAAAACAAAAATCTCCACACTAAAACTTGCACGTACCACGTTTAAAGATACCAATCCAGGATTGTCCTTAAAACTTGAAATGAATTCCTTTTGCCATAATCCTTCAAAACGAAGTCCTCCAAGCAATATTAAAATACAAACCATCTTTGTAACCATTTAATTTCTGTCAATTCCAACCTGTCTTGTTTACTATTCACCATCCCTCTAGATTTGGCAACACATTGACTATTACCAAAAATTACAATTGACAAAACTTCAATAGTCCCCATACCGCATGTACACTGTCGTTGCTCATTTGCAATTAACATCACTTTGACAAATGCGAGATTGGGTATTAAATTTTAAATTTCTGAACTTTCCTACATATCAAGTGATATTATAATTAACCATCAAATCACATAAGATTTAATAGAAAATTTAAATGGCTATAATAATTATTAAGTTCTGTTCAATAAACTACAAGTGACATTGATTGACAGACTTGCATTTATATCACATTTTCCTTGACCTCAGGAGGTCTTGAATGTGTTACAACCACAGCCAGTTAAACATTTTTGAAGTATAGTTACAGTTGTAAAACAGAAAAAAAATTAATTGGATTGAGAGATAAACATTGGTCAGACATGAGTGTCAGCTTGCCTGCTGTTTTTTCAAAATAATGCTGCAGATCTTTAACCATCTCCGAGAGCAGTCAGAGCCTTGATTGAACTGTATGTTAAAAGAGAGCATCACCTGGAGTGCAGCACTCTCTCAGTACTGCATATGATGCAGCCATAAATCTCAAAATTTAAAATCAACCTACAGTGCAATAAACTTGGAATGGCACTGAATGACAGATCAATATGATCAAAACAGAATCTCTACAGAAACAAATACATTTCAAAATGATTTGATAACATTTGCATTTGACCTCAATCCACAATTTTAAAAAAGGCTATTTCAAAGGGACAGATGTTTATTATTTTTTTAAAAAACACAGATAGTCATAGAGTCAGAGTTGTACAGCACAGAAACAGATCCTTCAGTCCAACTTTGTTTAGTATATTTCCTCCATCCTCAACAGCCCCACTACTATTCCCTGACACAAAAAAGTAAAGCAATAGTTTTAAGGTGCTGAACCATTCAGAATCAAAAACTAGGAAGTTATGATAAACCTACACGTTAAAAAGCCACTTGAATGGTACTTTCTGTCAACAGAATGCCACTATCAGTCAAAAAGACACACTACCTACCACACTACTGAGAAATGTGATGTATGAATTTCAGGACCAGGGCAAAGCCCCAGCAACTGGATGATCCAATCAAACAAGCATATTTCTTCATTCATGGGATATGGGTATCATTAGCTTCGCCAGCATTTATTGCCCAGTTTTTCACAATATAAAGCGCACAAACTGTAGCGATTGGTACAATGTCAGCCAGGTGGATCTCATTGGATACGAGTTCCCTGATTGGGGCTGCTAACCTGGTCCAATCAGGAAGTCCTGGCTGATAGATATAAACAGGAGCATTTCAGGTTCTGCTCACTCCAGGAGCCGGCTCTGTGCTAGTTCAGTCAATGCCATGTACTCTGAACATGTAAATAAAGAGTGACTTGGTGACGGGATACCGGCCTTGGTGGAGTTATTTTACAAACCATATTCATTCAAACCCAAAAAAACTCAACAAAAATGTCCTTTTGATGGGAATCTGAAATTGGACAGCGGCTGAGCGAATAACTAAACAAGTGTCCAATTTATAATATGTCAGGCTTGAAACATGGCTCACGTACACTTGTTAGAAATGACATGCATTCAACATATGCAGGGGCCTGTTCTTCGCAAAGGAAAGGAATTTGTTTAAGGCTCACACCTTTAATGAAAAACACTGAAGCTTGGAAGTCTATAGCTTCCAAATACTTTGCTGCAGCAATGATTGACCAGTATTGACTTGCTAACTAGATACCTCTCCCTCTGAAGCTGATCATTTGAAATTTGGCACTCTTGCATTTGTCCAGATAAGTGCAACACTTTGGAAATACATCCCCCTTTTAAGCAATATTCAAGTTCTGCACTATCATCAAGTCACAGTTCAAAAAGTTTTCTGTTAATTCAAGTGTAAAATACAATTAGGTCGTCAATAAAACTTAAAGTTGTCCAGCATTAACAGAGCACTCATCCTACAAATTAATAAAATTACATAGTTCAACTGCAACATCTTAGTATTTTCCACAGGATGACTTACCTTAATTAGTGGAGTCCGTCCAAAGAAGAAACCGAATAGGTATGCCATTATATCATTGCAAATTACAATTGAGATTGGAACAATAAACCTAGAATAAAATATTTTTTTTTAAAGTTCAGTCACTGAACACAAAGCAGCTGAAAATGTTCACAACGTTTTCGGCTCTTATTCACTTTCTATTGAATACAGGGGTATCTACCATATACAAGAAAGTTGAGAGTAAACACCAAGTATTTTGCATCTGTCATATGGGACAGCATAATCCAACCACCAGATTCCAGTTACATAGTTAAAGTTTTACTTTTAAAATTGATCAACACAGATCAAGAATTTGCAGAAAAGTAGTAAATTGTATGAAGTTGACCTGTAAAAGGACAGAATGAATTCAGGATATTAAGTTAAAGTAAAAGGAACAGAAAGAAAAGTAAGTTGAAAATAGAAACCAAAATTTAAGAGAAAACTGCACACTTCTTTGGGGAAGCTAGATGTGCAAGAGGGAGAATCACAATTCACTTACCAGATCATGCCTTCAAATAAATTTTGGATCACCAGATGAGATTGAGTAACAATAATTAGCAGCGTTACGTGAGTCCAACCAAACTGTAAACACAAACAAAACAAAATGACTTACTTCCTAAAACATATCTTTGCAATTAAAACAGTGGATGCTGTCTACATTTTAGTAAGGCCTTTGACAAGGTCCCACACAGCAGGCTAGTCATGAAAGTTAGGTCATAATGGGCTCCAGAGAGAGCTAGCTAATTGGATTCAAAATTGGCTCAAAAGGTAGGAAACAGAGGGTAATGGTTGACGGTTGTTTCTCAGACTGGAGACCTGTGATAATGGTGTGTCACAAGGGTCAGTGCGGGGACCTTTGTTATTTGCTATTTACATAAATGATCTGGATGTGAATGTACAAGGCATGATTAGTAAGTTTGCGAATGATACAAAATTAGGAGGTATCGTTGATAGCGAAGGAGGTTATCAATAATTACGGGGGATCTTGATCAGATGGGGAAGTGGCTGAGGACTGGCAAATGCAAATCAATACAGGTAAGTGTGAGGTGTTGCACTTTGGAAAGTCAAACGAAGGTAGGACTTGTACAGTAAATGGTAAGGTCTTGAGGAGTGTTGTGGAACAGAGGGGCCTAGGAGTACAAGTACATAGTACTTTGAAAGCAGTTTCACAGGTGGACAGGGTGGAGAAGGCGGCATTTTAGCACGCTGGCCTTCAATCGGTTGAGGCATTAAGTAGAGGAGTTGGGATGTTATGTTATAGTCATACAAGTCATTGGTGAAGCCGCACTGGGAGTATTGTGTACAGTTTTGGTCACCCTGCTATAGGAAAGGCATAGTTAAACTGGAAAGTGTGCAAACAAGATTTATGAGGATGTTGCCAGCACTGGTAGGCCTGTGTTATAGGGAGAGGTTGGCCAGGAGAGGACTTTATTCCTTGGAATTGTAGACAATATGCAACAAGTTCTAACAAGGGACTTGGAAAAGCCAAGGCTAGCTTCACTGAAACAGAGACAGCAAAGGAGAATTTCAAAATAAATATCCAAAATGATGAAAGGTGAACTAATAAATTATCTCTAGATAACCAATGAATTAGTAAGGAGGAATATAAACTTGGATAAGTATTATCCATGTGAAACAGATTGCTAGAATTCATTATCTACCTTATTCACCTCAAAAGAGATGGTCATTAAAGTATAACAAATTATCAGAAAACCCAGAATATCAAAAACAGAAAAAGACAGAAATACATACTGAAAGGACAGGCAAGAACGTCTACAAATGTGAATATAATAGATAATTCTGGTAATCATCTAAAACTGGCAGGCATAGTGGGTGTAAAAGCATCTTTCTGCTAAATTTTCTGATTTTATTTTCTAAGCAAATTATTTACAATTCATTTCCCCCTTTTGAACAAAAGCAAGCAATGAATGTGCAGCAGTTAATGCATATATTTTAAAACATGAATATGGGTTTATATAAAAATGAAAAAAATAAGCTTGAGGATTACAAATTTCTCTTAAAATTATCCATCTGAAACATAGATTATGTACAATGGTACAATAATTCTTGTTAATAAATCGGAGTAAGTTAATTTGTCTATTTCACCTACAAGATTGAAACATAATTGTTACGGTGCAGAAGGATGCCAGTCAATGCATCTGTACCAACTGAGTATTTTTACTTAATACCAATTACCTATCTTTTCCCTAACTCTGCACATTATTTCTATCACCCAATGCTCTCTTGAATGCCTCAATTGTACCTGCCTCCACCACACTTCCAAGTAATGCATTCTAGATGCGAATGATCGGCTGAGATTTTCTTTCCTCACTTTTCATTGACTTTTTTTGCAAATCAGCTGCCCTCCGATTCTCAATCCATTTATGAGTGGGAACAATTTTTCCTGAACCCATCTGTCCTGACTCCTCATAATTTTGAGCACTCCTACCAAATATTTTCTAGCCTTCTCCACTGCAAAGAAAATAGTCCCAACTTTTCCATTTTTTACATCATAACTGAAGAGTGTCATCCGTGGAACCATTCCCATAAACCTCTTTTGTACTCTCTTTAATGAGCTCAATCCTTCCTACAATGTGATGCCCAGAAATGCACACAATACTCCAGCCAAAGTGTAACCACTGTCTTCTGTAAGCTCATCAGAACCTTCTTGCACTTGTATTCCCTGCCTATTTATGAATCCTAGAATGCTGCATGCTTTATTAACTGTTCTTGCTACCTCTCCTGCCACCTTTAATAACTTAGATATACATACATACATACAAACAAACAAACGTCTCTTTGCTCCAGCACACACTTTAGAATAGTACCCTTTGTCTCTCCAAATTTTTTGCACCAATCTAATACAAAGTGCATCACCTCACACATCTGTCCTTTGAACTTCATCTGCTGCTCACCTTCCCAGTCAATCAACATTTCAATGTTCTTCTGAAGTTCTATGTTGTCTTCAGTTTACAATTTTTTCCACGTTTTGTGTCTTGCAAACTTTGATATTATCCACTGCTCACCAATATCGATATCAATATCACACATCAGGAAAAGGATCCCAGTATTGACTGTGGGAAACTTCACCACAAACTTTGTTCTAGCTTGAAAAATATCCGTTAACCACTACTCTGTTTCCTATCTCAGCTAATGTTGTATCCATGTTGCTATTGTCATATATTCCATGATCTATAACTTTTGTTACAAGTCTGTTGTGTAGCACTGTACTGAATGCCTTTCGAGATCCATGTACACATAAACTGCCTTCCCCGCATCAACCTCTCTACCACATCTTAAAAAAAAAACTCCAGCAAGTTAGACAATTTTTCCTGAACAAATCCATGTTGACTCTTCCAAATTAATCTACATTTTTCCAGGTGCCTATTAATTCTATCCCAAATAATTGTTTCTAGATGTTTTCATCACTCAAGTTATACCAACTGGTTTGTATTTTCTGGAATAATCTCTACAACAAAGCAGTAATGTCTGCAATTCTCCAACTGTGTGGCATTATCCCTGAATCCACAGAAGATTGAAAGATAATTCCCAGTGCCTCCCACTACCTTCAATATCCTTAAATGCACGTCACCCAATCCCGGTGCTTTATTAAGTTAAAATACCAACACTATCCTTTTCAATTTTAAGGACTTCCAGTTTCCTCCTCTATCATCATGGCCCCGGCAGCATCCAGGTATGTAAAGTCAGATAACAGTATTCATTCCAAACCTCAGCCATCCCGCTTGCCTCTAAACACAAATCCCTTTTTTAGTCCCTACCAGACTTTTATGACTGACATGTCTATACAAAACTTTGGAATTTCCTTTGATGTTAGCTACCAGTCTATTCTCCCTTTTTCACCGGTCTTCTGAACGTTCTGTGTTCAGCTTGGTTCTCAAATATATTTATTTCCTGATGTCTGTCAAATGGACACTACTTCTTAAACTCCTTAGTCATCCAGGAAGCTCTGGATTCATTTGTCCTACCTTTTCGTTTTGAGGGAATTTATCTGGAGTGCGTCCCAACTGTCTCCTCTTTTAAAAGGTAGAGAGTTGTTCAGCAGTTTTTCCCAATAACCTTTTGTTCTAGTACATCTACTCAGCTCTATTCTAGCCCCATTAAGTTCACTCGCTGCCAGTTATTATTCCTACTCTGGATGACTGATATAATTTTCTACCACTATCCTAAGCCTCATGATCAATGATTGAATGATCCCCCTAAATATTCCTCACCGTCACTTGATATACTTGGCCCACCTCATTCCCAAGATTCAGGTCTGGCCATGCCACCTTTCTTGTTGGATAAGACACATGCTGTAGGAAATTCTCCTGAACACAACCTAGAAGCACTTATCTCTCTCTGCCCCAGTAATTAAAGTCACCCATTATTACTCCTTGATGTTTATACCTCTCTGTAATTTCCTTACAATATTGTCCTTCTATATCCTTCTCACTAACTGGTGATCTATATAATACATTGAGTAATGTAATTGCACCCTTCATATTCCTTAGCTCTAACTAAATCAATCCTATCCTTGAATCCTGTGAAACATCATCTTTCTCCAGTCGGTACTGCTTCCTGCTCTCAACCAGAACTGAGAAAGTTAATCAATTGTTTCCTTCAACTTCACCACTGGTCCATCTCTGACTTTTCTCCCCTTCATTGACTTCATCATTGAATCCCTACAGTGTGGAAACAGGCCCTTCAGCCCAACAAGCCCACACCGACCCTTGGAGCATCCCACCCAGACCCGTCCCCCTATAATCCACCTAATCTACACATCCCTGAACACTACGGGCAATCCAGCATGGCCAAGCCATCTAGCCTGCACATCTTTGGACTGTGGGGGGAAACCAGAGCACCTGGAGGAAACACATGCAGACACGGGGAGAATGTGCAAACTCCACACAGACAGTTGCCCGAGGGTGGAATTGAACCCGGGTCCCTGGCGCTGTGAGGCAGCAGTGCTAACCACTGAGCCACCGTGCCTCCTTTCTTTTTCCATTTCTGAAAATATGTCCATTAAATGTCTACTAAAAACCAGACACCCACAGCTATCTCAAATACATTTCCTCACACACTGCTTCCTGTAAGGTTTCCAGATCATTCTCCCAATTTCTTTGTCTCTGTCACATCTGTTCCAATTATGCCACCTTCCACTGGGGTGCCTCTAACATGGTCTCCTTTTTTTTCAACCAAGGATTCCCTAAAACTGTGGCAGACAAGGCCCTCAACAGTGTCCAAACTATCTCCCACACTTCTGCCATCACCCTTTTCCCTCCCTCCCAGAGGAATACAGTTCCCCTTGTCCTCATGTTCCACTCTGATGGTTTCTATATTCAAAGGATCATCCTCCACCGATTCTGCCTTCAGCAGGACAACACTATCAAACAGTTCTTCCCTCCCACTGTCAGCAGTCTGCAAGGACTGTTTTCTTTACTACATCCCGGTCCATTCCTCCATCTCACATAATGCTTTCTCACTCCCTCATGGCTCCCTGCCATACAATCACAGAAGATCTAACATTTGCCTATTCACCTCTTTCTTCCTCCTTACTGTCCAAGGCCAAGTGAAGCAATGTTTTACTTATATTTCTTTCAATATAATCTACAGTACTCTTTCTTCACAATATGGTTTCCTTTACACTGACAAGACCAAACACAGACTGGAGACACTCAGAAAAACTCTCAACTGATGGAGTATAAATGGATTTTCCCTAGGAAACAGAGAAAAGAACAAGTGAACAGGAAAGTTTTGAAATATTTCTTTGGAATGGATTTTGTGGAGCTCATTGGAGTGATGGGAGACAAGCCTGGTAAACTGTGCAGGTCACGCGCCGACTCCCAATAAAAGGAAAACTCAACAGCATTAACAGCATTACAAGAAGGATATGATCATCATCATGCATTCTGCACTACACAATCTGGCAATGTGAAGGTGTGGGAACCTCAATCAGAGGAAGAAGAGGAGGCATAATCCTCATCTCATGATACAGAGGGTTTGGGGACATTCAACAGCAGAGTTCAGAGCACCTGTCTGCTGCTGATACCAGAGCTGAAGGCACAGGAGGCAACAGAAAATATCACCCTTCCAGGACCCTGGTCACCAATGAGGGGCAGCTGCTTACAAGCCTTACTGTCTGGCCATAGACGGCATGTCCATACAATAAAGGCCTCAGATAACAAGGTGCAGAGCTGGATGAACACAGCAGGCCAAGCAGCAGAGGAGCAGGAATGCTGGAATTTCTGAAAAAGGATCGAGGCCTGAAACTTCAGCCTTCCTGCTCCTCTGATGCTGCTTGGCCTGCTGTGTTCATCCAGCTCTACACCTTGTTATCTCAGATTCTCCAGCATCTGCAGTTCCTGCTATCTCTGAAACAATAAAGGCCTCACACTGACAGTTATTAAAGTTATACTTGCACCTGAAATGGTGACCAAGTATGGTAGCTAAATCCATAGGTGACACAAAGATAGGCAGGAGACTATTTTGTGAAGAAGACACAAGGAGCTTGCTGATAGATATAGATAGATTAAATGAATGGTAAAGATTTGACAGATGAAGTACATTGTGGAAATGAGTAAAATCGCACACTTTGGCAGGAAGAATAAAAAAGCAGGGTATTATTTAAAAGACTGTAGAATTCCAAGCCACACACAGGGATTTAAGTGTTCTTCAGCAGGAGGTATAAAATGTTAGGATCCAGCTGCAGTGTTTAATCAATGTGGCTAATGAGATGTTGTGCTTCATTATGAGAGGAATTCAATGTAAAAGTAAGAATGTCATGCTTCAGTTATAAAGGACATGAATAAGACCACATCTCAAAAACTGTTTTCATCTCCGTAATGTTAAAAATGATATAAGTACATTGCAGGTAGGTCAGAAGAGGTTTACTCTTGGAAACTTAGACTGATATCTGGAATGAGTGGGCTAACTTATGAGAGTAGGTTGTACAGGCTGGGCTTGCTTCCACTAGAGTTTGGAAGACTGCTATGTGACTTGATTGAAATGTACAAAATTTGGAATGGTCCTGACAAAAGGTACACATGGAAAGGAACCTTCCTTGTGGTTGGTCAGAACTAGGTGCAAGGTTTTAAATTTAAGGGTCACCCTTTTAATACATAGATGGGAAGAATTTCTTTTCTTCAGAGGGTTGAGACACTTGGGAACACTCTGCTTCAGGTGAAGCAGAGTTAGAATATAGAATAGTACAGCACAGGAACAAGAACTTCAGCCCACCATGCTGACCATGGTGCCATTCTAAACTAATACCATCTATCTGCAAATGGTCTGTATTCCTCTATTCCCTGCCTGTTAACGTGTTTCTGTAAGTGGCTCAAACTTTCCTAACATATCTGCTTGCACGTTCCAGGCACCTACCACCCTCTATGTAAAAGAAAGACTTGCCTCGCATATCTTTAAATTTCCCCCTTTCATGACACAGTCATGAAAACAATCCAGGTCTATCCAACCTCTCCTTATAGAGAATACATTCCAATCCAGGCAACATCCTAGTAAACCTCTTTTGCACCTTTCCAAAGGTTCCACATTCTGTCTATGATGTGGCAACTAGAACTTCCCACAGTTCTCTAAATGTGGCCTAACTAAAGTCTTATACAGCTGCCATACAAGTTGCCAACTTTTATACTCAATGCCCCGACTGATGAAGACAAGCTGCCATACACCATCTTTACTACTGGTGTTGCCACTTTCAGGGAGCTATGGATTTGCATCCCAAGATCCCTCTGTATATCAATGCCCCTAAGGGTCCTGCCATTTACTTTATACTTTCCTCTTGGATTTGAACTCTCAAAATGCATCACCTCACACTTGTCCAAAATAAACTCCATCTGCCATTTATCCATCCAACTTTTCAACTGATCTAGATCACACCGCATCCTTAACAATCTTTCTCACCATCAACAATTCCACCAATTTTTGTGCTGTCTGCAAACTTACTAATCAGAAGACTACATTTTCATCCTTATATACAGAGGTCCCAGCACTGATCATTGTGGAATACCACATTCAATCAGAAATACATCCCTCCACAACTGCCCTCTGGATACAAGATTGGCTTGGTCACAGAAGACAATTGACCAACTCACCGTGGATCACATATGGTTGAACATTCTAGACCAGCTTATCATGAGATTGTTGAATATTTTTAAGGCAAAGATAGACAGATTCTTGTTAAGCAAGGAAACTGAAGGTTGCTGGGGGCAAAATCGGAATATGGAATTGAAATACATGTATATCAGCCATGGTCTTGTTATATGGTGGAGCAGGCTTGAGAAGCTGGATGGCTGAGTTCTAGTCATATTTCATATGTTTGTGTGTAAATATGAGTAGGCAGAGAATGAGAATATAATCAAAGTGGAAGCGGGTGAATGGGTAGTATATGCTACCCAAGCTCTTTATGTTCTAAAAGGGCGTGGACATCACTGGCTGACCAGCATTTACTATCCACTAACTGCCCTTGAGAAGACTGGAGGTGGCAAATCCAGTGGAGTTGCTGGTCAATGGTCATCACCAGGAAGTCGATATTGGGAAATTCAGCAACGGTAACCCCATTGAATACCAAGGGGCAATAGTTAAATGTCTCTTATTGGAGATGGTCATTGCCTGGCATGAGATCCACAAATGTTGCCATATTTCAGCCCAAGCCTGGATATAGTCCAAGTCTTGCTGCACTTGAATACAGACTGCTTCAGCATCTGAAGAGTGGCGAATGTGCAAAGTTCAGCATCAATCGTTAGCGAATATCCCACTTCAGACCTTATGATAGAAGGAAGGTCATTGATGAAGGAACTGAAGAAAGATGGGTCTAGGTCACTACCATGAAGAACTCCTGCAGAGATGCCCTGGAGCTGAGATGACTGACCTCCAACAACCATAACGATCTTCATATGAGCCTAGCAGGACTCTGACAAGCAGAGAGGTTGCCCAGATTCCCATTTATTCCAATTTTGCTAAAGCTCTTTGATGCCACACTCAATCAAATGCAGCCTTGATGCCAACAGCAGTCACTCTTGCCCCAGCTCTGGAATTCAGCACTCTTGGCCAAGTTTGAACCAAGACTGTAACGAGGTCAGGAGTTGAGTGGCCCTGACGGAACCCAGATTGGCCAGTTAGCAAGTTGCTAAGCAGATGTTAACAATTACTGACTGAATGACATACCTGGCAGACTGTTGGTAAAATGAAACTGTATCACAGCAATCCTTACTTTAAATAAAAATTGAGGAACCACAAACTTGTGAGTGCCAGCTGTGGATAACAGCCTCTGGTTAAAGGCCCATAAGTAAACAGCATGCCAGAAATTTTTATTAAGCTTATTCATGAAAGAGGCCACCATGGAATTAAGTTCTAACGCAAGTTACCACCTTTAAGAGAAGAAAATTGAACAGAGAATCTAGAAGAGAAACAAAATGTTCTCTCAAAAATTATGGAGCATCAATGTGACATATTATTAATATTCAAACACTGTTGCATATCTGATTCATGCATTGATCTCCCATTGCATAAAATTCTAAATACAGCAATTATGAAATCAAACACAACAGAAGCAAATTTGAAGAACACAGACATTTTGTGTCATGTATTATGGCTGAATGATTAAAATTTGTTAAGAAATTTATAATTTACTGAAACAAATGGGATCTTAAAATATCTCTCACGCATGGATAAGTCGCATGAAGTTAGGATGCAGCTACACCATGCAATCAAGTAGGGTTTTGGGGTGATGTGCTTCACTACAATGGGAATTCAACAAAGCTCAAGGATATTATGCTTCATTTCACTGTATAAGTTTGCCACAAACTGACGAGACAGGTTCTCGATGTTAGAACAGTCAACACAATTGAAATCAAGATCAAATGTCCATTTGATGATTTTAATGATTTAAACGTTCGGATACCAAGTTCAAACAAAATGATTTATCAACTCAATACCAGACGTGCAAGGAGACTATTTAACTTATTTGTCACTGTACAGATCAAGCCACCACTTTCTGACATGTTGACACTGAGCAGGGAAAGAGTTTAAGTGAGTGGAATCACAGTTTTAATTTGTATGCTTTCCTTGTTGTTGTGGAATTTAATTAAAAATCATAAGGATGCTTTTATACGACGAAGATACAAAAAAATACATTTCTCTTGAACAATAGATTTCTAGTGTCTGATTTTAAATTTTAGAAATTTCCAACTAATCTGGTCTAAAATGGCACAGATAACTGCTGCATATATAACACAAGCAAAAGAGTCTGTCTTCTTCAACCTCGTAACATGATCCTAACAAGCACTACACTGAGGTAAACCTTTTTACTTTCCATATGATTCTTATGACCTCTGAATAAAGCGCTAATTTTAGAATTAACATGTGCCAAATTACCAGTACGTTTGTGTCGTGAATCTGTACTTGTCCAGAACTGGGATCCCACTGTTCCATTTATTTTACTTAGGAATTTTAGTATTGAGGCAAACAAACTTTTCTGCGCTAATCTTAAACCAAGAGATCAGACTTGTTATGTGCCACATGCCCCCAGTTAGATCATCTGAGTCTAGTTGGTCATGTGCTACAGAAAACATTTCTAAAACTTGCAGCACTATGAAGAATTTTCCTGCTCATTGACAACTATGAAGAAAATATTGCATACACACCATATAAAACTGCAGTCGGTAATGTTTCTTCACTAAACTCAGTACAAACATGCAGAAGCCTGTAAAGTGACAGCAAGAAATATATTAGCCTTCATAATATACAACAGAAGTATACATGAAAATTACAGTGAGAGCCATTCTAATAAACCATCTCATGCAAATCTCAGGTAGAGGCAAATTTCATAACTTCTTAATTATTGTTAGTCATTCAAACCAATACTCAACTGTAGTTAAAAGAAGCTTACTGCCTGAAGGGCCATCATTTTAAAAGTTCTTTAACAATTGATATTTTACTAACGCTTTTTACTTTATAGAGCGTAAAAGAGCAAATGTTTACTGATCTCCTCAATGTCTAGGGGGGAGGCTAATGTGAAATGCTCGTAAATCACAATGGAAGTCGTACATCTCACCTTCCTGAAAATTCTAGGGTGAAATTCTATTATTTCTTAATCATTTACGGCAACAAATTCCATCACAAACTGTTCATTCAATGTCACCACTGTAGACAAAAACTGAATAAAAATTTAAGTTGACAAATCAGTTTAGACATCAATTTTCTGTGGAATGGAATTCAAGAACAGAAGTTCTTGTGCAACTCTCCAAACATTAAAGTTGCAATCTTAAATAAAAACCGAAAGAACTGCAGATGCTGTAAATCAGGAACAAAAACAAGTTGCCGCAGGTCTGGCAGCATCTGTGAAGGAAAAAAAACAAAGTTAACGTTTCAGGTCTGGTGACCCTTCCTCAGCTGCTTTTCCAGCAGCTTTGTTTTTGTTCCAAAGTTGCAATTTGGCCTTGTGCCTTAACGTGCAGATGCTCATTAGGGATTTGGTGGTTTCTCTACAGGGAAGGAAGAAAGGAAAGAGGAAGAGAAACGAACAATAAAACAAGGCATCATCACCTAGGTCTTTTTTCATGCACTAAATTCAAAACAAAACTGGAAGCTTTTCAGGTAGCATCAGTTTCATGGCAAGAAGATATGAAGGCGGAGGTTATTTGTCTGTCCTTTCACTGTTGCCACAACCCACATGGGTAAATGCACTCATACTCAATCCCACCACTCCTGGAGTCATCACAAAAGTTAAAATAATTAATCAAATCACTCAAAGTTCCCAGTTTTTCTGTCAATGAACTCAGGTTAATAGAAAGCACTGACCAAGTTTCTGATGTTCAGAAACTATCTTTTATTACAAAGAAATCAATTCTAACTACAGACAAATAAAATTATGAATTACTCTATAACCCTACAAGCTAAAACATCCCAAGGTATTTCAGTTCTTTACTATGCAGACAGAGGGTAACTGCAGAATAATTTGTTTTTCAGTAACTGGTTAGAGGCAACAGCTTATTGCAAATGGTGGCAGAAAGTGGTTAATTGCATTCTAATGGCAGGTCAGACCAAGCAGAGGTTGGGGCATAGTGGTCAAGAAATTGAGAGGGAGTTGTCCTGGGAGTCCCTAACATTGACTCTGAACACCATGATGTCTTATGGCATCAAGTCAAACATGAACAAGGAAAGCTCCTGCTGAGGTCTGTGGCAAGTGACGAGGCAAACAAGAGAAAAATGACATCACCTTCACAAATCTGCCTGCAGCAGATGGACCTGTCCATGACAGTACCATTAAGTGTGGTCACTGCACAGTCGTGGAGATGAAGTCTAACCCTCACACTGAAAATACTGTCTGTCGTGTTGTGTGGCACTAACATCATGCTAAATAGGATAGACTTTGAACAGATCTAGCAAATCAAGAGGCGTCATGGGCCATCAGCAGCAGCAAACCTGAACTCTAACACAACTGCAACCTCATGGCCCAAATTATATCCTACTCTAACATCACCATCAAGCCAGGGAATGAATGCTGATTCAAAGAAGAAAGCAGGAAGGTGTGTCAGGAGTAGGCATACCTACATAAAAGTTAGGTGTCAACCTGGTAAAGCCACAAAACAGGACTATTTGCATGCCAGACAGCATAAATAACAAGTGACAGATAAGGCTAAGTAATTCCATACCAAATGGTTCAAATCAAAGTCCGCAGCCCAGCCACATCCAGTCATGAACTCAAAGAAGGTTCCACAAGTATCCCCATCCTCAGTAATAGGGGAGTCCAGCACATAAGTGCACAAGATAAGGCTGATGCATTTACAACAATCTTGAGCCAGAAATGTCAAGTTGTTAATGCCAGTCTTCAACCAATTTATTTCACTTCATTTGATATCAAGAAACAGCTGAAGACACCGGGTCCTGCAAAGGTTATGGGCCCTGACAACATTCTGGCAATAGTACTAAAGATGCGTGCTCCAGAACTCATCGGACTCTTAGCAAAGTTTTTCCCAGTACAGCTCCATCACTGATTTTTACGCAACATTGGGCAAAATTGCCCATCAACATTCTGTACACAAGTAGTAGGACAAATTCTAGCTGGTCAATTATTGCCCCATCAGTTGAATCTCAAATATCAGTAAAGTGATGAACGGTATCATTGTCATCAAACAGCACTTTCCTAACTCAATGTTCAATTTGGGTTCCACCAAAACCACTCAGCTTCTGACCTAATTGCAGTCTTGGTTCAAACATCTATGTGAGCTTAATTTCACAGGCGAGGCAAGTGTGACTGCTCTTGACATCAAGGCTGCATTTGACCAAGTGTTTTGTCAAGGATCCCCAGCAAAACTAGAGTCACTGGGGATCAGAGGGAAAACTCTCTGCTGGTTGAGTCATATCTAAGTTCTTCAGGATAATACTCCATGCCCAATCAGCATCAGTTGCTTCATCAATGACCCTTCCTCCATAAGGTCAGAAGTGGGCACATTTGCTTATGAACGCATCATTCACAAATGAATCAGATACCGAAGCAGACCAAATTCAAATGCAGCAAGACCTGGACAACATCCACGTATAGGATGACAAGTGGCAAAGTAATATCTGTGCCACGTAACTGCTAGGCAATGATCACAGCCAAAGGGATGGAGTCCAACCATTGCCCTTTGCATTTAATAGCATCACCATTGCAGATTGTGGAGATTACCATTGACCAGAAACTGAACCAGAGTAGCTAAATAAACATCGTGGTATCAAGGACAAGTCAGAGGTTAGAAATCCTGCAGTGAGTAACTTACCTCCTGTTTCCCAAAAGTTTGTTCACCATCCACAAGCACAAGTCAGAGTTGTAATCAGAGCTGCCTGGAAAGCGTTCGTCCAACAACACTCAGAAGCAGCTCTACACAATCCGGTCAAAGCTGTCAACTTAATTAACATCACATCTGCAAACATTTGCTTGCTCCACCAATGATGCTTGGTGAATTTTTGCAGTTCTCTGAAAAGTCAAGAAGGATCCAAGGCCCCAAAAAGGGTCCCGACCCAAAACGTCAGCTTTCCTGCTCCTTTGATGCTGCCTGGCCTGCTGTGTTCCTCCAGTTCCATACTGTGTGTTATCTCGGACTCCAGCATCGGCAGTTCTTACTCTCTCTATTTCTTCAGTGTTGCTGAGTCAAAATCCTGGAACTCCCTCTCCAATAGCGTTGTAGGTCTACTCAGACCAAACAGGTTACAAGGCAGTAACACACCACCACATTCTCAAGGGCAACTAAGGATGGGTACAAGTGCTACCCCAGCCAGCAACACCACATACCATGACTGAATAAAAAAATAAACGTTTAAGATGGGGTTAACTTAAATCTGAAAATGATGACACCTCTACGCTGAACTTCAAAAAAGTATTTTCAATCATAATGCTTGTTTTCACAAGCTTTGTAAAAGTGAAAAAGCAGGTTTGGATTTGTTTTTAACTTCAATGATCAAATTACTAAGATACAATGCATTTTACCAATTAAATTTATTAACCTGATATATAGCTACACATGCACACACCTTACGGGCATAGAAGCAAGATGAACTTCAATTTCCATTGATTGCTTTTGATCAAGGTTAAATAAATGGCGAACTGTTGTTTCAGAAAAATAGCAACATAAACTTGATGTATTTGTTCATGCAAAATGTTTATCAGAAACTCCTCACTCCAGACCAGAGGGTGACAATTTCCTCTGAAAAAAATTATACATATTGTTAACAGCCAAAAGGATGTTTCACAGTCTCTGCTTAAAAAAAAAAAGTGCGTTTTGCAAAAAGCTCAACAGTGCTGCTGAACTATGAAAAATTGGAGAAGTGTTCTGTTCAAAAAAAAAAATCTACATTATTCTTTAAATCACAAGAAACAAGTTCAGACTCATTGTGTACACAGTAAAGATTTCTGGTAAATCAAATACAACTTTGGAAATATACTAAACTTTACTCACCTGCTAGGTACATAGCAAACGAGATGAAGCGGTGATAGCGGACCAGGAACTGAAGTGGCACTTCCCTTCGCACCAGACCACCAAAATAATCAGCGACTGTTTCTCCGTAAAAGAAATAATTTACACAGAGAAGAATGTACCTGCCCAAAAAAAAAATATGGATTCACATCAAAATTTTTCATTAATGCTTGATACTTGGTTATTTTAAGTTGGACAATATTTTCAACTTGAACTTTCTTTAAATTCATTCATCTCACACAGCTGCCCAAAACTCAGTTTGGGTTCCACCAGGGCCACTTGGCTCCAGAGCTCATTACAAACTTGGCCCAAATATGGGCTGAAGAGCTGAATTCCAGCGGTGACATGAAAGAGTGACTGCTCTTAACATCAAAGCCTCATTTGATCAAACATGTCATCAAAAAGCCCTAGCAAAACAGGAGTCATTGAGAATCAGCGTAAAACACTCAGCTGGAGCATACCTAACAAGAAAGATGGTTGTGATTAACAGCAGTCATCTCAGCCCTAGGACATGTGACTTTCTCAAGGTAGTGTCCTAGACCCAAACATCATCTTCAGCCATTTCGTTCATAATCTTTCCTCCATTAGATCAGAAAAAGGGATAATCACCGACAATCGCACAATATTCAGCACTATTTGTGATACCCAAGGTACTGAAGCAGTTCACAAATATATATGCATCAAGTCTGAGATGATACCCAGGCGAAGTCTGACAAATAGCAAATAACACTTGTACTACTTAAGTGGCAAACGACAACCATCATCAACAACAGAGAATCCAACCATTGTTCCTTAACATTCAATCACACTAACATCACTAAAGACCCCATATCAACATCCTAGGGGTTACTAATGAACACAAACTGAAGAGGACCAGGACCAAGAGCAGGTCAGTGTCTAGCAATTCTAGGCAAGTAAATCATTTCCCACCTCCCTATTATCCATCTATCTAGAAGGCACAAGTCAGCAGTGTGATGGGACACTCTCCACTTGCCTTGTTGGATGTAGCTCCAATAACACACTAATTTGAACATCAAGGTCAAAGCAGCCCACTTGATTGGTACCCCTTCAGCACCTTCATCATTCATTCCCTTAACCACTGACACACAGTGGCAGCAAGGTGTACCACCTACAAGGTGCAGTGCAAGAAGTCACCAAAGCTCCTCTGACACTACCTACCAAACCTGCAACTTCTACCACCTAGAAGAGCAAGGGGAGGAGATGCACGGGAACACCACCATCTGCAAGTACCCTTCCAAGCCACATATAATCCTAACTTGGAACTAAATCACTTTGTTCACAATAACCAGGTCAAATCCCTGGAACTCCCTTCCTAAAAGTACTGTGGCTGTCACAACAACCCCTGAAGTGCAGCAGGTCAAGAAGGCAGTCCACCATCACCTTTCTAAGGCAATTACAGATAGGCAAGGAATGCTGGTTTTAACCCCTTGAACAAAAATTCATTATTCCCTGGAGGACACAAGTTATATACAGAGTCACAGTTGTACAATACGGAAACTGACCCTTCAGTCCAATTCGTCCATGCCAACCAGATATCCTAAATTAATCTCATCCCATTTGCCAGCAATTGGCCTGTATCCCTCTAAATCCTTCCTATTCACGTACCCATCCAGATTCCTTTTTACTATTGTAACTGTACCAGCCTCCACCACCTCCTCTGCATATGGTGAATTTTAAAATTCACATATACAGGAGGTTGGTCCTCTGGTATTTCCCATCACTTAGCAGGACCTCACCGGTCCTGTTCAGACAGGCCTTAAATGTTTACTCTGTGCATCACTTAATTTCTAATGGCCATCTTTATTTTCGCCACTTTCTTATCCAGTTCTAAAATAGCCATTAAAAAAAACTCTGCACTAAGTACAAACATCCTAAATTAAGATAGAACATCTGTGTCTTCCAATTCATGATAGTCATTTTCCTATCAACTTTCCTGACATTCCCTGTGCTTTGCAAACATTGACCTATGGAGGGTTTACAGGAGAAGTTTAAAGCTATTCCATGTAGAGACTTAGCAATGCAGCTGCTGTGACTCTTGCTTATTTTAAAACAAAACTTTCCCATGCCTGTTTTGTCTATAGCTCACCGTTTTGAAGTTGTGTGTGCTTTCTTTTTGCACTTGGCTAAAGTTAATCTTCTCTACTTTACAATTTGTATTTTTTGCATATGTGGTCTGAGTGTGTTTGCGTGTTTTGCTGCATGAGAGTTATATAAGCAAGGACATATTTTTCACTTTTTTGGTTTTTTAGCTGGGTGGGTTTTAGCTCAACAAAACTGACACATTACTTGTTACACACAAGAAAGTCTAATTCTTTATAAAGTGCATTTGAAGAAACAAGTACACAATGAATTTGCAATTACATCCTATTTAAATTCAAAACTGTGTTCCTATCAAACAAGCAGTGGGAGGAACAGGAAACCAGTCTACCCTTTCCTCATTTGGTCACACCACCACCACAGTATGGACCAAATAGCCGAATAAGTTATTTCACATTTCATGTACTTTTAGTTGATAAAATCTGTAATACTGAAGATGCAATGCAATGAGTGAAAGCAGAGTGCCAATTTAATAGAGAGGATACAGGCTGCAAAGTGCTCAGTTCATTCAGATGGCAAGATGACTAGCGTGTGTTCAGAAAAACGTCAGCAATGTGGGTTTGAGTCATCATCTGACTGAGATAGACATGAAACCTGTCTCCTTGTCCTGCTTGAGAACGGGAAGCAATGGTAAAGATCACTTAAAAATTGCCAAGAAAATAACATAGGATGAAGCATCAGATAATGAGCCAATAAACTGTCCAGGCAAAGCACACATTTTACACTGTATCTCTTCTGCTGCTAATAGCTTTTCCCCCCCATTCAAAAATATGTTCTCTAACTTTCCTCAATCT
Source organism: Rhincodon typus (assembly GCF_021869965.1). Taxonomy (NCBI): domain Eukaryota; kingdom Metazoa; phylum Chordata; class Chondrichthyes; order Orectolobiformes; family Rhincodontidae; genus Rhincodon; species Rhincodon typus. The sequence goes on from NC_063332.1 coordinate 108,320,127, forward strand.
TCATTAAACATCATTCCTTGTTCAATAAAACTGTGAAACTATGTTTGAAAGCAACTGTAAATACAATAAGTTGAACAATTGGCATGGGAATGAAGAATGGCCTACAAATATATAGAGTTAAATATAGTTATCAGGTTAGGGAAGCAAAGTTCTGAAAATGCCTAGCTTCACAAACTCCAGGACAGAGAAAATTACTCAGATGGTCTATTTCTGGTTTAGGTGTGTGAGAATGGAATTCAGGCCCAAGGTAGGCTATGTGGAAGACCTGACTCAGTGATTGAGGAGCCAGCACAACTCTATATTAAAAAAAAAAGTTCTCCTGCCATCACCCTAACATACTCCCCTATCACTGTACCCATGCCATCTCATGGTCCTCCAAAAAAATCCCTGTTTCTTCATAACCTCCATGCTCATCTATGCCCTCTAGGCATTAATAATCTCCCTGCCAAACTATGCGCCCATCCATACCATTGGTCTCACTTCCTCCTTACAATCCTGTCCACTACCCACCCTTAACACAGCCCTTACAGTCCCTATAGAGCATGTCAACCCATACCTTCACCACCACACTTTGCCTTTATGTCCTCCATGCCAACTTATCCAGTATCCACTATGACCAGGCCTCAGAATCCACGCTGATAGACATGAGGACTTTATTCTATCCTAGTTATGATTTCACTACGTTAACATGATACACTATGATAAATCTAAGTAATTATATTTAAGCTCTAAAACATAAGCCTTATTAAAAACAGTTATATTCATCATCTACACCAAATACTAAATAATCATTTGAAGCTTTCAACCACACCTGAACTAAAAGGTATCCCTGTGATAATTGCAGGTTATAAGTTCAGTTGTCCAGTACATGTCCTATAATGGTAATCCTCAGGCTTATGCCAATGGACTGTGTATTGTTTTTATTTAGAAAGAACAAATAATAAATGCCAGGAGATTTAAATGTCTTGACAACTAGACAGTTTCCTCAGTAAACTCAGAGCTATTTTTAAAAACACAAGCATGTCTACTTTTAACCCCAAAAGGTGCCCCTGGACACCTCCCAAAATCTCCAAATAACTCACATCTTTAGACCTGCTCCTGAAATATCAAGGTGTATTTTGGACATCCTACTAGTGAAAATTGGATCTGTTGTTTGAAGGCAGCTGCACGTTAACATGTACCATTGCATGCCTACAGTTCACAGAAGCAAACTCCGGCAAAGAGGATGGCTGCTGCATTTGTGGTTAGAGCTTCCAGAATCAGGGCTCAGGAAATTCTTTGGCTAGGTTAGAGACCCGCTCCCTCCACCACACCACAACCACCGCAGCGACCACCACACCCTGCCCCATCCCTGACCTCTGTCTTCATGGAAATTCAAAGTGATAAACTCAAATATGGCTCTTTGTTGTGGTAATATCACTGGACTAGTAATCAGAGACTCAGGTGAATCATTGATAGACATGCGTTCAAATTCCACCACACTATCTGGTGAAATTTGAATTCAATTAATAAATCTGGAATTTAAAGTGAGTCTCACTAAGTGACCATAAACTACCATTGACAGCTGCAAAAATCTCCCTGCTTCATTGATGTCTTTTGATGGGGAAATCTGCCATCATTACTTGGTCTGTCCTACATGTGACTGCAGATCCACAGCAATGGGTCTTCCCTGCCCTCATATGGCCTACAAATCACTCACTTCAAGGGTAATTAGGGATGGGCAATAAATACTGGTCTTGCCAGGAATGTCCATTTTTCAAGAAAGAATAAATTTTAGAGGACAATGATCTTGCTTCTGCATCCATAAGCTATAAATTCGTTGTCCAAATTCACAGATACATACATAGATAAATTCTGTAAGAACATTTACGAGTCAGTCATTGTTTACATCTCCTGAGAGACGGTTTCAGGGGGATAAAAATTAACAATTTTGGAGAAAGTGTATTGAAACATTATTGAATTGAAATAAAGAGTAAAACAAGTTTCTCAACCTCAACAATCAATGATATAGTAACAGCCTTGAACTGCAGAATAACTTTATATCTAAATTAATTTGACACTTCATTGCTGTTGCTTTGTATCACTAGTTCTTTTACATCATTCTGAAATTTTACAGTCTTTTCCGAATTGTTACTATTACAATCATTAACTAAGTGATTCAACTTAAAAATGAATTTACACTTTATGAAAATGCAGAATATAAAGTAGAAGATCCAGCCAGTTGACAGTATTTTTCAAACCAAGAGATAGCAATTTTGTACGCTGTCAAATTTGTATGTTCTTAGCATATGATAATAGTGAATTAGGTCCTGTCACGATCGTCCCTAACTTTTTGTAAAGAATATGTTATTATAAAGAATAATTTTATTGTCTGTAAATTTTATGAACTTAAAAAGCCTATAAAGAAATCTCAAAGCTCTGCTTTAGAAGGACACAAATCTAACCATTCTACGCAAAAAATAAAGTGCTGGAGAAACACAGAAGTTGCTGAACCTGCTGAGGAGTGAAAAGCAAAATTAATGATTCTAGTGCCCTTCATCAGAACTGAAAGCAGCTGGGAAATGGATGGTAGTTATGCTGATGAGGGGGTTGAGTGAGTGGGGTTAAAGGGTGGTTGAGTGGGGGAAGGAATGAGTCGAATAGATGGAGACAATGCCCAGAGACAGAGAGGAAGAAAAGAAGAAGCAGATAAAGGGATTGCCGAGAGAGAATACTGAATGGATTGTAACGGATAGTGTGAATAGTTGAAAAAGGGTTGGCTATGCTAGGAAAAGCCATACAGAATAAGACATGAGGCTGTGGCAGTGCTTACTTGAACAGAGATTGCTGAGTTGTATAAAAGCTTAAGGAAGAGGCACAGACTTTCTCAGCTTCAAATAACATCTTTTGGGTTTTAATGAAACACTTCTCGTCTGGCCTAAATTAGGCACCTTACACAGAGATAATCTATTTCTTAACATTCTAAACTACCTTCTTCTTTAGGAGCAACTGTCCTTTGCATCCATCTTTAGCCAAGACTACTTCAAAACCAAAACCAAAGTACAGTTTCCTTCAAGCTATGGGTGTTTTTGCCCTAAGCCAAAAAAAAAATCAATCAATTCTGGAACTTTCTAACTGAAGCCCATTGCACAACTGTTTACTCTACTCTTGTAAACTCATCCAATAAAAACAAAACTCCAATACTCTTTAAGGAAGTAAGTATCTCTCATACTATGCTTTTTAGAAAAGAAACCACCACGGCTATAAAAATACTTAAAAGTTGATCATTAAGGCAACCATGGCTGACAAGGGAAGACACAGACAGCATGAAAGCAAAATAAAATGCATACAATATGGTGAATATTAGAGGATTGGGAAGCCTTTAAAAAACAAAGACCAACTAAAAAAAGCAATAAGGGGGGAGAAGATGAAATATGACAGTAAGCTACCTGGCAATACAAAAGATGATTTCTAGACTTTTTTTAAATATCTAAAAAGGTTATAGAGAGGCAAGAGTGGACATTGGATTACTGGAAAATGGAGGCTGCAGAAATACTAATGGGAAACAAAGAAATAGCAGAGGAACTGAATAGGTACTTTGCATCAGTTTTCATGGTGGAAGACACCAGCAGAATACAAGAACTTCAAGAGAATTAAGGGGGCAGAGTGGCCCTCACTAAGAAAAGGTGCTGGGGAAGCTGAAACGTCTGAAGTTGGACAGATGGACTACACTCCAGAGTACTGAAAGAGGAGACAGTTAAGGAAATTGCAGAGGCACTGGTGGTGATCCTTCAGGAATGAACGGAGTCAGGGAGAGTCCCAGAGGACTAGAAAATAGCTAATGCAACATCCCTGTTTAAGAAGGGTGGGAGGCAGAAGACAGGAAAATATAGGCTGGTTAGCCTGACCTTGGAGGTTGGTAAGAGTTTACAGTACATTGTTAAAAGGAGAAGATTGAGGAGCACTTGGAAGTGCATGGTAAAACAGAGCTGAGTCAAGGGGAAGTTATGCCTGATAAATCTGTTAGAATTCTTTAAGGTGGTAACAAGCAAGGTTAGACAAAGGACAGCCAGCAAATATGATCCATTTGGATTTCCAAAAGGACTTTGGCAAGGTGCCACACAGAAGGCTGCTAAATAAGATAAGAACCCATGATATTAGGGACATGTACTGGCTTGAATAGAGGATTGGCTGACAGATAGAAGGCAGAGACAGGGGATAAAAAGGTCTTTTTCAAGATGGCAGTCAGGATTAGTGGAGTTCCTCAGAGGTCAGTGTTGAGACCATAACTATTCACATTATTCATTAACGATCTGAACAAAGGAACTGAAGGCATTTTCGCCAAGTTTTCAGATGACACAAATATAGTTGGAGGGACAGGCAGGATTGAGGAAGTGAGGAGGCTGCAGAAGGACTTGGACAGTCTTGGAGAGTGGGCAAAGAAGAGGCAGATAGAATTTAACGTGGGAAAGTGAGAGGTTATGCATTTTGGTAGGAAGAAGAAAGGCATAGACTATTTTCTAAAAAAAGAAAAGCTTTGGAAATCTGAAACACAAAGGGACTTGGAAGTCCTAGTTCAGGATTCTCTTAAAGTTAACGCATAGATTCAGTTGGCAGATAGGAAGACAGATGCAACGTTAGCATTCATTACGAGAACAGAATATAAGTACAGAGATGTACTGCTGAGGCTATATAAGGCTCTGGTCAGGTTGCCTATAGGATATTGCGAGTGGTTTTAGGCCCCATATCTAAGGAAGGACATGCTGGCATTGGAGGGGGTCCAAAGCAGATTTATAAGAATATTGCCAGGGATCAAAGGCTTGTCATGAGGAGCGGTTGAGGGCTCTGGGTTTGTACTCAGAGTTGAGAAGGATGAGAGGGGATCTGATTGAAACTTAAAGTATATGGAGGGGCCGCAATAGAGTGGATGTGGAGATGATGTTGCCACTAATAGGAGAGACCAGAACCTGAGGGCACAGACTCTGAGTGAAGGGACAACCCTTTAGAACTGAGATGAAGAGGAATTTCTTCAGAGGTTAGAACTCATTGCCACAGAAGGCCGTTGGAGACCAAGTTTTTGAGTGTCTTTAAGCTAGAGATAGATAGGTCCCTGATTAGTAGGGGATCAAGGGTTACGGGGGAAGGCAGGAGAATGGGGTTAAGTAACACATCAGCCATGATCAAACGAATGGAGGAGCAGATTCGATTAGCCAAATGGCCTAATTCTATATCTTCTGGTCTTATTGCCTTCATGAATACAGACAATATCTTTTTGCCACTGTTTAAATTCCAAACGTTAAAATAAATCATATTAAAACGGATACATAAATCACCTTACATCCCATCATACTATGAATAAATTTCACAGATGCCTTCTTTCAAAGCTGAAAACTGCAAGTCAATCCAACCATTCTTCACAGCCGCGATATACAAGACAAAGGATGAGCTCATGACTTCTCTCAAGATTAGTTCCAACTCCAGAGCACTGAGTAATTTCATTTTAACATTTTTCAATTTAAATCATATATTTTGGCTAAATAATTCAAAACTCCAATGAATCTACTGACTGGTGCACTGCAACAAATATTTTGGGAACTTTATCTATTCAAAACCAAGGCCTGAATCATCTGATACAAGTCATTTGTCGACCTCCATCAGTCACTGTTGCGCCTTGGGACCATGAAAAGATCTTGATGGCAAGATTATATGTAATTATGGGTTAAACTTCTGATTGGCTGATTTACTCTGCCTGGATCACTGCCCAATTCCCTAATACAGTACAGTCAAATGGTGATATCCAGAGGTTTGGGCTTTTTGCCCTTCGATTAATTTTGATTTTCAATATGTTTACGGTGACAGCTATGACAAAAGATGCACAGAATTACAAAATGAAGGAAGGAAAAGAGACGAAGCCACAAGTGGCACTGCTATCAAGATATTTTTATTTAAGTGCCGCGTTCATGGCTCACTCAGAATCAAATAAGCTTGACTTTCCTACTACATTTTTTACACTGAACACTTAAGAAACATGACTCATCATGTCTCCCTTGCTCTTCTGCAAGTAATAAAAGTGCACTTTATTTATTTTGACCAAACTCACCAGCTCAATGTTCTGAACCAAGGTAGTTCATAAGAATGATAAACTCTGTAACCAATAGTGATGATCTCATGAAAACACTTGATTTGAACATACAGAACCTAAAAGAGAATATGAAAAATTAGTGTATATTCAAAATAGATTCTAAGACATTTAAATCACTCCAGTTACAAAAATTCAAAATACAAAAATTGGGGCTTCAACTGGGAAAATCTAAACTTTAATTGGACAGCAGGTGAGAAAGGCAAGATTGCTCAGTTGACACCAGAAGCACTTGACTGACTCAGCTACTACACTATCAATTTGGTGCTCAATTTGTATCAACATCAGTTCAATTCAAGGTGAGGCAAATACCAACAATGGTATCGTTGCTGGACTAGAAATCAGAGTTCGAATCCCGTATGTGAAACCAGAACTCAAAAAAAAAAAATGGAATTAAAATATTGCCTAAAAGTAACTACGTTGATTCAGATAAAAGTTCATCTGATTCACTAACGTCCTTTGGGAAGAAAATCTGTCATTTTTACCTGGTCTGGCCTATATTTGACTCCAGACCCATAGTAATGTGGTTAACTCTTAACTGCGCTCTGAAAATGGCCCAGAGAACTGTTCAGTTCAAGGAAAACTAGGGATGGGCAACAAATCTCTGGCTTGTCTGCAACATCCATATCTCAGAAAAGAATAAAGAAAAATAAAATCAGCATTAAATTCTCAATATACCAAAGAAACTTTTCTATTTGAAAGCAACACCATGTTATGCCACAAAACAGAGCCCAGGAAAACAGGGAACAAGTGGCATGCTGGCATTGGGTCAGCTCCCATAATGACAGGGAGAGTCAACAAAAAGACTCAAATGATTTCTAACAAAACCATCAGTTAAATAGACCTAATTACTTGGTCATCTTTAGGCCATAGGATTGCACTAATACGTAATATTTTGCTATGAACATCCAAACAGAATGTATTCTGTATAGTGTACTTTAACACTAAGAATGGTTTACAGCAGGTCTGGGAGGAGTCTGCAGTAAGTTGGCATCATCATGATGCAGATAGTGTACCTGCATAAGGGCCACAGCAACAGGAGACAAAAACTGACAACACAGACAACCCCTTCAAACTGCTGTCAAAGCCAAATCTCACAACAAAACAGGTAGGCATCAGTAGGTCTTCTTTGCGTCTCTATCAAACAGGCAATTGTTTTAAACCAGGAGATATTATCACAAGTGAAAATGGCATTTACGAAATTCACTTTAAAAATACTAAACATCCAACTCAATTAATTAAATAGACACTACTGGGCAGGCAATGTGTTGCAGCTGTAATACACGAGAGCAGGTGGACTCCAGTATGATTCAGGTCGACTGCATCTGTGCCGGGGCAAGCTGCTCGAGGAACTTTAACTCAGAGCTGATGAGCTGGAGTTTAAGCTGCAGAAACTATAACTCAGAGAGGTGAAGAGTTACTTGAACACTGTTTCAAGAAATAGTCATAACCCTTAAAATAACTGCATTAAATTTGGTCCATGGTCAGGAACAGGTGGGTACAACTGCAAGTGAAATAGGCTTTGGGATCCAGAATTTAAGCTTTGGAGAAGCCTCAGTCAGGACCTTTACCCAATATATAGAGTTATAGTGTGATACAGCGCGGAAACAGACTCTTTGGTCCAACTCGTCTGCGCTGACCAGATATCCTAAACTGATCTAGTCCCATATCTCTCTGAACCCTTCCTATTCATATAGCCATCCTGACACCTTCTAAATGTTGTAATTGTACGTGCCTCCACTACTTCCTCAGGCAGCTCATTCCATACAAGCAATACCCTCTGCCGGAAAAGGTTGCCACTCAGGTCCCCTTTTAATCTTTCTCTTCTCACCTTAAACCTATGCCCTCCAGTTTTAGACACCCTACCCTGGAAAAAGACCTTGGCTATTCAACCTGTCTACGTCCCTCACAGAATCATAGAATCCCTACGGTATGGAAACGGGCCCTTCAGCCCAACAAGTCCACACCGACACTTGGAGCATCTCACCCACCCCCATAACCCACCTGATCTACACACTCCTGAACACTATGGGCAATTCAGCGTGGCCAATCCACCCAGCCTGCATACCTTTGAATTGTGGGAGGTAATCAGAGCACCCGGAGGAAATCCACGCAGACAGAGGCAGAACGTGCAAACTCCACACAGACAGTCGCCCGAGGGTGGAATCGAACCTGGGTCCCTGGTGCTGAGAGGCAGCAGTGCTAACCACTAAGCCAACATGCGCCCATCATCATTTTATAAACCTCTATATAAAGGTCACCCCTCAATCTCTGACACTCTAGGTCAAAAAAAAAAGCCCTAGCCTATTCAGCCTCTCCCTATAGGTCAAACCCTCCAATCCCAACAACATCCTTATAAATCTTTTTCAAACCCTTTCAAATTTAACAACCTCCTTTCCTATAGTAGGGAAACCAGAATTGAACAGAATATTCTCAAAGCAGCCTCACCAATGTCCTGTACAACCACAACATGGTGTCCCAACTCCTATACTTAATGCACTGACCAATGAAGAAAAGCATGCCAAATGCCTTCTTCACCACCCTGTCTACCTGCGACTCCACTTTCTATGGACTATGAACAGAGCATTCCTAGGGCTCTGTTGTGTATGAGATTCTTGCTCCTGGAGTGGACAAGGGCACAGACAGCAGGGAGGACGTACTAACTGACAACAACACCATGGTACAGAACTATTCACGTAGGGAAGAAGACAGAAACGTTAACGGTAATAAGTCATAGCATAGCTGCGGGAATAGATACTGTCCTCTGTACCAAAGACGAAGTTCCAGAGGCTGTGAGGCCTATCCGGTGCCTCTTCTGTGCTGTAGACAAACTTGGAATGGGAGTGGGAGTGGAAGTGGAAGTATCCAGTTGTTTTGATCCACCAAGGTACCAACAGCATAGGTAGGACTAGGAAAGAGAATCTGCTGAGTGACTATGAACAGGGCTAAATTAAAAAAGGAGAACCACAAAAGGTAATAATTGATTTTTACCCAAGCCATGTGCAAGTTGATGTATAGCAAATAAGATTAGAGAATTAATGCATGGCTCAAAGACTGTTGTGGGAGAAATGGGTTCCGATACTAGTATTCAGGATAGTGTGTGCTGTTCCATTAGCACAGGCTTCACTTGAACCACGCTGGGACCAGTATCCTGGCGAATCATTAACTGGGATTGTAAGATAGGACTTTAAACTAATTGATAGGAGTCAGGGGTGAGAAAAGTTCATTTGAAGGGAAGTTTAAAACATCAAAAGGAAATGAGAAAGCAGACATGCAGGGTAGTGTAGACATGAATGATCATCATGGTGCGACTGGAAAGTTCACAAAATTATAAGCTGCATGCAGTAGAGTTCAGTAGAAATTAGAACTACAATAAGTCAAAAATGATCAAAGCCTCAGGCCCTTTATTTGAATGCATGAAACTCTACCAAGATTGATAAGCTGATGCCACAAATAGAAATAAATGCACATGACTTGATATCTATCACAGAGACATAGTTGCATGGTGTCCAGAGCTGGAACCCAATATTTAAGGCTATTACTTGTTCTGAAAAAAATTGGCAAAGAGGAAAAGAAGATGGAATAGTGTGTTAATAAAGGAAGTTATCATTGCAGTGGTGAGTAAGAACGTTAGTGCAATAAATTGTGATGTGGAATCAGTTTAAGCAGAAGTAAGGAATAACGAGGAAAATACGGAATGGCAAGAGGAATAAATCAATCATTGTTGGGAGACGTTTATAGGCCCCCAAAGAGTTGTTTCTCTATAGAAAGAAGCACAAAATCAAGAAATAACGGAGGTGTGTAAGAAGGCCACTACATTTGTTAAAGGTGATTTTATCTTGCATATTGACTGGACAAAAAAGTCAGATGGGCAAGGGTAACATGGAAGACAAACTGTAGAATGCAGCAGGATTGTTTCTTAGAATGATGCGCTGCAGAATCTCCGCAGGAAAATGTTTTCTTTTTAGATCTAGTAACGTTCAATTAGGTATGATTATTAAAGCGATCTCCTAGTTAAGGATCCTCTAGGGTCTAGCAAACAGAATTTCAAGCTCAGTTTGAGTGAGAGCAATATGTCTCAAACCAATATCTTCAAATTAAATAAAGGCAATTACAAGGATATGTAGAAAAGAGTTGCCTAAAGCAGGCTGGAAAAATAGACCAAGGGAAAGGTCAGATCAGCAGCAGAAAACACTTAAGCAGATATTTCACAACACAATAAAAATGTGTTCCTGTCAAAAAGGAGTACTCAATGAGAATTAACAGAAGGCAGTTAAGGATAGTAGCCCATCAAAACCTAAGGCATATAGGGTGGTGAAAACTAGTAGTAGGCAGTGGAATGTATGTTTAGGAACCAGATGATTAAACGTCTAATAAAAGAAGAGATAAAAGATTGGTTATGTTAATAAATTGCTTACAAAGAAAATCAAATAGCAAAAGCTTCTACACGTATATAAGAGAGTAGCTATAGCGGGCGTTCGACACGTGGAGCATGCGACTGGGGAAATGACAATGAGGAAAACAGAAATGGCAGATATTTTAAACCAATGGTTCACCTTGATCTTCACAATGAAAGATACTATAAGCATCCCAAAGATAACAAATAAGTAAGGTGTTAATAGGAGGAAAATGTCTTTTAGGAGTGTCTATCATGAGGACAAAGTATTTGACAAACTAATGGGACTAAAGCTAGGTAGGTCACCAGCACACAGTAGAAAAAATGATTTTTTTTAAGATGTAAATGAAAATGTCTCTCCAAGATACATTTTCAATCTTCTTTAGGGATAATGTGACATGAGTCCATAACATTTAACAAGGTATTTAAAAAAACTACCTCAGGAAATTCTTCCAAAACAGTGACCTAATTCACTATGTGTAAGACAAAAGAGAACCCCGGACTGTTAATGGACAATTGATTTTGCTGTGTTTTGAGAGGTGACATAAACAGAGGACCATTCGCTTTATTTGGATTATGATAAATCAAATACTGATTTTAGCTTCAGAAACAGAGATTAGAAGCATTAGCACAGTTCAGAGGAAACTTGACTGCGATGAGAAGGAAATATACTTTCCTAGAAACAAAATAAGGCAATCCAGGGGAAGCACATTTACCTCAGTATTAAAGCTTTGTTTGTGAAATTTTCAAACCAGAAATATTTGGTTAGAAATCTGCAGGTTACTAAAAGTTGATAAAGTCATGTGTCTCAGTTTTGACAGTATTCATCTAAGTGGACTTCACAGGCCATAAAATAGAACTGGAATGAATCAACTAAGTCAAATTTAAATTTAAAAGTAGAGGGGTAACTTCTATGGATTTGAACCTCTAACAGAAAATGTCAAGAAAGGGATGAATCTATTTTGCTGTTTCTTTCAAACTGTGTTTGGTATTTAGATAGCTTTTGTTTTTCACAGAATCCCTAGTGTGGAAACAGGCCATTCAGCTCATTAAGTCCACGCGAACCCTCCAAAGAGCATCTCTCACAAATCCAGGCCCCTACCCTATCCCTGTAACCCTGCATCTCCCATGCCTAATCCACACAGCCTGCACATCCCTGGATACTATGGGCAATTTAGCATGGCCAATCCACCTAACCTTTTTGTTTTTGTTTCTTTTGTAATAAACTCATGTTTCCTTCTTAAAAGTAACTCTTCAGCCTTGTGTGACTATGTTTAAGCAAATAATCACCACTTTGAAATTTTTTTTTAAATTGTCAAGTCAGAATATCACCATGTCCTGTAGTACCATCAACCGAGATTATAACACCATGCTCAGGTCAGGGATGGGGTAGACACAGGGAAGATAAAAGTCAGAAAGATGCTACAAGAGAATAATAACTGGAGTGGAGGGGTGGGGAGGGGAGGATTGATGATCGCAATAAGGACATTAATTTATCAGCACTTGGTGTCACAGATGACATCAAGGGAATAAGGGAAAGAAGTATGAGAAAGTGGTAGTATAACAAAGAATGAACTTAATGTTAAAATTTGTGTATAAAAGCAAGAAAAAGCTGAGAGGGTTGCCACCATAGCAGTGTATGGCTGAAGGAGATGTTAGGGCGAAACCTTGGTCAAATATGTCACTAAGCATTGGTCAATCTAGGGTCCAGAGAAGCAAATTGTTGTGCAAGGTGAATTCTGTACACTAGTAGAGAGGTGAGAAAATGCTGTCTCAGCAGACATTAGTGACACAGGTAAAGGGGATAGTTCATAATGGAAACCTATATGTTCAGGTTTATTTAACTCTAGGAATGCAGCATTGAGTGAGAAATGTAGTGCACAGCAAACAATATGCAGCCGAGTTCAACTTGGTAAATGATGATAGGGATAATTTTGTTTCAAATGTGCTTGCATATCGAGTTTCAAACAGATAGATGTAAAAGAAGGAGTGAAGATGAGTCTGGCAGAAAAGACAATGATAGTGTTGAAAAGTGTGAATAGTTTAGTAAAGTCAAAAATTGTGAAAAGTGGTGGTGAGGGATTATTGGAAAAAGCAACAACATACTGTTCATAAACATAATAGGTGAAAATAGTGGTAGAAGTTTGGAGAGAGAACCGAAAAAACAAAAGAGGTGAAACGAAAGAATCATAGCAGTAAGGAGAACAAGATAGACATGATTATTATTCCTGAAAATTTGTAAATGATATTCAATTAGCAGTAACAATTTCAAAAAACAAAATATTTTAAGTGATTTATTTTTATTACCATTATCCTGTTCACTTCTTTTCTCCTTCTCAAAATGTTTAACTTTTAATACAATTTCAATACAAATGAAACTGTTCAAGTAGTCTTACCAGAACGTGTTTTGGCTCCTCTTAGTTGGAAATATTATTTCTGGTATAGGGCTTACACTATAGTCATCTTACAGAAAACTTCAAAAATTAATCAACTGATAGCAAAAAGAGTCTTTTGGTTGCACTACATTCAATTATTGCTTAAAAAGAAACACTTCAACAAAATATGTCCATCTTACACTCATTAGGAAATTTGCAAGAATACTAATTCAAGTGAAAAACTAATATCTTTACTATATGAAAAGATTGCACTCACTGATAGAGGCATTGCCATGGAGAATGTACTAAGTAATAATAATCTAATTAATGACAATTGACAGTTTATTGCCAAAGTCTTGTTGAAATTTTAATTGACTGATTTCTTAGGTCAATGCCTTGATCAATGAACCAGCGAACGGCAGTCATTTATTCTGTTAAGGCACAGTACACATACAAGCTCAATCTGCAAAGGCACACTTTGTACCTTAATCTATGTAGCTTGTATGACATTAGTATGTCATACTGCGAGTTTGATTGAAAATCTTAAATTTATCAACACAATTCTTTGCACACGCAGGATTATCCACTAAATGTTGTTCAATTGCAGAATCACATCTAATATTGGTCACTGTTGTAAGATTTGCAAGTATAGCCTGGTTGGACACTCAGTCCCTTGTTTGTCACCTGACGAAGCAGCAGTGCTCCAAAAGCCTGTGATTTCAAATAAACCTATTGGACTATAACCTGGTGTCATGTGACTTCTGACCTTGTTTGTTGTGAGATGGATAAAAGCAAAATATTAAAGATGCTAGGAATCTGAAACAAACACAGAATGCTGGTGAACTCAGCAAGTCTGGCAGTATCAGAGGAGACAGAAACAGTTAATATTTTGAGTTCAGTATGACTTCTTAGAACTGCAGAATGGATATGCTGTTTGATAAGATCTTCTAGTCTTCAGGACATGTGGCCTACACACCTTATACACTTGCATGTCAAGTAGAACATCTTTTTGGCTTGATGGCAGAATCCTGTTAGTGCTGAATACCGCTCGTGTTACTACTATGTTTCATGCTAATGCTATTGTTAGCTTCATCTGTTGCTCAAACATTTGGGAAATCTTCATGTTCCAGGGTATTCTCAAGTATACTGGACACTCTTCAGGACCTTTCAAAAGTTTGTGCAATGTACAATGAGAAATACCATTATTCCACAGGATGGTTTTGATGTAGCCTATTTCAGCATTGGGTGTGCAGAGTGAAGAGATGACTTGCTAATTATTTATGAGGTTACTGATAGGGCCATTCTTAGAAACTAGCTTAGCAATTCACCCAACCATTTAGGTTTTTTCTCATTGTGCAGTACCAGTCAGAGGCAAGACAGGCAATCAAGGGCTAGGACAGACAGAAAAACACGGTTAAGGAATAAATAAAAGAAAACAACAAAACTGGCCAGATTACTTAAATGATTTTCACAATGAGTTGCTCCACAGACAGAGATAATGGTATCTTGGTTGATTTTCTGAAAAGTTGATAAGGGTCACCTTTTCTGTTCACTCAGATTAAGGCAGCAAACATTTATAATTTAGTTTTCTATTCTCTTAACTTCCAAGAGCTGAAAAGGGAGGTTGGGCAGAGGATCTCAAATCCACAAGTTCTACCATCAACAACCACATTCCTTCTCCTGAAAACACAGTCTAAAACCCAATTCAAACTAGCCACTCCCTAACAGGCAGGCCATCTCCTCCATGAGGACCCAATTACCATTCGACATCTGTCATCTACTCAAGCGCAAGCTCTTTTCCAGATTTGCTGGAACCAAGTTCCAGGTACTGACCTCGTTAATAGTCAACTTCTGCTATCTGTTTTTCTCTTTATTTATTCATGGGATGAGAGCATCACTGGCTAGGCAGCATTTGTTGCCCATCCTTAATTGCCCAGAAGGCAGTTGAGAGTCAACCACATTGCTGTGGGTCTGGAGTTACATGTAGGCCAGACCAGGCAAAGGTGGAAGTTTCCTTCCCTAAAAAGGACATTAGCAAACCAGATGGGTTTTTCCTGACAATCGACCTTGGATTCTTGGTCGTCATTAGACTCTTAATTCCAGATATTTATTGAATTCAAATTCCACCATCTGCCGTGGCAGGATTCGAACCCGGGTCCCCAGAACATTATCTGGGTCTCTGGGTTAACAGTCCAGTGACAATACCACTAGATCATTGCCTCCCCTTTTAAACATCATGTTCTTGCCAATGATGAAGCAGCTACAAAACCTTTGGTAAGGTACCAAACTGCAATTAACTTTCAGTCCTGGCCTCACAGATAAACAAAAGCTTGTTTGGTCTGTTTTCCTTTGAACACAAGCTGTTACCCACAGTCCAAATGTCATCTTTAGCTTCCAGTTCACGGTTCACTGCTCCAAAGCAAAATTAATAAAAGAACACAATGAAAATAATGGAAAACCAGCACTTGATCCAACTGCTGGATAACTTGACTGTGCAAAGAATTATATTGAGAACTAATTTAGGACCGTTATTCAGGCTCATTGCGTGGGGCACCAACAAGCACTGGAAAAAGTACAAATATTAATACATAAAGCCCTGTCATCACAGGCAAAAAAGAACAGGTGGGCACTTTACCTGTTTCAAGTCAGCAAATTAGGTGAAGGCTACTCACTGGCTTATTTCTTTGGACAAAAAGTTTGCTAAATTAGAGTAAACCAGTCAGGTTTAAATTCAAATGAAGCCTGCAGTTAACTATCAATCATCACTAATTTGTGTATCCTCCATGGCAAAGGCTCCACCATTAAGTGTTCACTGACCAACCAATCAGTTCTCTTGTCTCATGAGGAATAAATGCTGATTATTCCCTTGAACTGGTACCTCTTTGAATTGTCCTGATGAGTGCAAGATGAAAAGCTTTGGCAAAATGTGTCTGTCTTTGTTCAGCCAAATTTAACTTGTATCAGGTGAGTTGAGATTTAGTGAAAATCAAAATTCAAATTTAGGACTACAGTAGAGTAATTGCTGCTTTGCAGCAAGACATTTTCTTAATAAACATCCTTTTTAAGTTAGAGAAGCAAAATTGTTCCACTAATATTAGTTTACTGACCACAAGCATGAGTACTATGGGTCCTAGGTAGATGATTAGGAAAAAAAATGAAATCATAGCGAGTGACAAGATCCCACGAATCCACCAGTTCTTCCATCTGCAAAACAAAAGTTTAAAAAACACTTTTCACAAAGTGAATTAAAAAGAATAAACACTTCAAAGAATTTTTAAAAAGACTTAGAATCTCCTACTTCATAGCTAAACTTCCGTACAAAATTTGTAAATGATATCCTTATTATTATAAACATTATATAAAATAATCATTTGTAGTATCCCAAAAGCAACACAACAAAAATTGTGTGTTTTTTATTCACTCGTGTGACGTGAGTATTTCTGGCTGGGCCAGCATTTATTAAGCATCACTAGTTGACCTTGAGAAGGTGGTAGTGAGCTACCTTCTTGAACCACAGAAGGTCCTTTTGCTGTAGGCAAACCTACAATGTCGTTGGAAGAGAATTTGAGGATTATGACCCAGCAACAGTGAAGGAACAGTGATATATTTCCAAGTCAGGATGCTGAATGGTTTTTTTATTTAAAATTTACCGGATGAGGGCATCATTGGCGAGGCAATCTCTAAATGCCCAGAGGCCAGTTAAGAGTCAACCACATTGCTGTGGGTCTGGAGTCACATGTAGGCCAGACCAGGTAAGGATGGCTATTTCCTTCCCTAAAAGGACATTAGTGAACCAGATGGATTTTTGCAACAATCAGCAATGAATTCGTGGCCATCATTAGACTCCTAAATTGCAGATTTTTTTTTTTTTTTTTTTTAAAAATTCAAATTCCACCTTCTGCCGTGGCAGGATTTGAACCCAGGTCCTTGGATTAATTGTCCAGGGATAATACTAATAGGGGCATCATCTCCCCTTTGGAGGGAACATGCAGGTGGTGGCGTTGCCATGTATCTGCTGCCCGTGTCCTTCTGGATGTTAGTCATCATGAGCTTAGAAGGTGCTGTCTGAGGATCTTTGGTGAATTCCTGCAGTGAATCTTGTAGACTGCATATATTGCTGCGGAGAGTTGATGGTGGAGTGACTGAATGTTTGTGGATGATGTGCCAAACAAGTGCACCCTTTTGTCCAAGATAGTGTCAAGCTTCTTCAGTGTTGTTGGAACTGCACTCATCCAGAAAAAAAAACCAGAATATTCTACCACACTCCTGGCTTGTGCATTATAGATGGTGGACGGGCTTTGGAGAGTCAGGCGGTGAATTACTTGTTGCAGCATGACTAGCCCCTGACCTGCTCTTCTTTTTAGCCACTATTTGTCTTTTATATGGCGAGTTCCGTCGAGTTTCTGGCCAATGGTAACCCCCAGATGTTGATAGTGGATGACTCAGTGATGGAAAACATCACTGAACATCAAGGGTCAATGGTTAGATTCTCTCTTGTAGGAGGTGGTCATTGCCTAACATTTGCACCACGCAAATGCTACTTATCACTTTTCAGCCCAAACCTGGATATCTTCTGGGCCTTGTTTCATTTGAACATGATCTGCTTTACTACGCAAGGAGTTGCAAATGGCAAACATTGTGCAATTGAACATCCCCACTTCTAACCTCATGTTTAGAAAAGGTCATTGATGAAACAGCTGAAGATTGCTGGGCCTAGGACACTGCCTTGAGGAAATCATCCAGAGATATCCACACCATCTTTCTGGTATGATTGGGTAATGTAGAGTGTACGTCATCAACAGAAAATACAGCTAGACATTTTAGAAGTGACAGCTGAAGGGACATGCTGTTTGATACAATCCACCAGTAGACTAAGTTTGGAAGACTGGAGAATCTACTCATTCACAAAATTCAAAACAGACTGTTCAACTTGAGATGAGTTTCTGCAATTGAACATTTACTAAATAACAAAGTGCTAAGAATTACACAATCAAGCAATTTAGGAGTTCAACAAAAATGAGGGGAATCTCAGAAACATATAAAATTCAAAAGAGAACTGGACAAGGTAGATGCAAGAGTTCCAGATGGCAGGAGAACCCAGAACTACAGGTCGCTTAGTGTACGAATACAGGGTAAACCATTTAGCAATGGGATCACTTCACCGAGAGTGTGATGAGCCTGTGGAGTTTGCTACCACAAAAAGCAGTCGAAGCCAAAACATTGTATGACTTCAAGGAGGAGTTAGATATAGCTCTTAGGGCTAAAGGGATCAAAGGATAATGGGGCAGAAGTGAGAATCGGTATTGAATTAGATGATTAACTGTAATCAGAATGAACGGTGAAGCAGGCTCAAAGAGTCAGATGGCCTACTCCTGCTCCTATTTTCAATGTTTCAATGTAAATATTAATTCATGCTTACAGTGTGGTACACTTGCCTGTACTGAAAACACATATTAATACACTATTCTTTGCAGACAGAAAGAACATGTATACACACCGTGCTGGTTTCACCTTAATGAAATACGAAGCAGTCTTCGTTCTATAGTTAATTTGCCAGGGCAAGACCAATCAGTGTCAACCTGCCAGGCTAAATTTAACTAGAGTTTGACAGTTAACTGTTAATTATCTAACTGCTACTTTTCCCAAGGCAATATCACTACCATAGTCTACTTGCCAACCAATCAATCAACACTCCTTTTTCAGAGTTAGTGGTTTACATCAATTGGCGGGAGAAGGTAAAGCCACTGCTCTTTGATCCATCTAAAACCGTCTCCACTCAAGAACGTCCTGTTATTAGGAAACTGCCAGCAATTGACAGATTGTGTAAGGTCTCCAGAAAGAAGGCCAAGTATGGATGAAAGCCTTCTTCTGGAAGGTCATTTAGTCCAGATAGTCTGGAAGAGGCTGAGCCTTCTGCAGAGGTCTCCGATCCACACAAAAAGTTCACATGGCAAAGTGGGTGGTTGCTGGCCAAAAAAAATAGCCTATTGCATGGGAAAAATCCATCAGTCCACGTCAGGCTATGCTGTGTGCCCTTAGATTCAGGAAAACACAACAGGCAATGCAAAACATCAATTGGAAAGAACTTTGTTTCTTAATAAGCACATACAATGAAAAAAATTATAAAAATGAGGGGAAAAGATAGTTAAACACACGATGCAATCATTTCTCCTTCATAGCCACAGAGAAGTCTTGTTTAGCTTTTACCATGTTTTGGAACCAACAGAGAAAGGTACTCTTCTTTTAAAGTCCAATTAAGGTACTTTTAAAAGTAGAGAGTGCCTAATTTTGCACATAATCCCTGCAGAACCTAAATTTAGTATTACATTTAGCTGACACCAGCAGCAAGCGGTCTACGTACTTGCTTTATTTTCTGTGGTAGTTATTATTGAAAGAGATGCCTCTATTTTGCCAAGTGTTTACGTTCAAACGAACAACCCATTTGTCACATTAATGGTAAGTGCTTATGTTGAACAGATATATCATAATTTGTAAATTTTGAACAACATGGGGATTGAAGTATTAAAATGTTAAATCTGTAAAGGTGGTAGGGATATGTAGGGAGGTGGTAGATCTGGAAGAGTATATGCAATAAGTAAACCATGTGAACCTTTGCTCTACTTTATTCAGAGCAACTATAACATGAACCATATTATATAGAACACAACAGCACAGGACCAGGCCCCTTGGCCCACCGTGTCTCTGCCAACCATGATGCCATTCTAAACTAATTCCATCAGCCTGCATATGGTCCATATCCCTCTATTCCCTGCCTGATCAGGTGCCTTTCTTAATACCTCTTAAATGTTGATTTTGTATCTGCATTTACCCTGGCAGCACATTCCAGGCATCTACCACTCTGCGTTTAAAAAAAAATTGCCTTGCATATCTCCTTTAAACATGTCCCCTCTCATCTTAAACTATACCCCCTAGTATTATACATTTCCACCCTGGGGAAAAAGACTGACTATCCACCCAATCCATACCTCTTAAACTTTATGAAGGTCACACCTCAGCCTCCAATGCTCTAGCGAAACAACCCAAGTTTGTCCACTCTCTCCTTATAACTACTACATTCCAATCGAGGCAATATCCTGGTAAACCTGTTTTGCACCCTCTCCGAAACTTCCACATCCTTCCAATGGCGTCATGACCAGAACTGCGCACATATTGTTGATAGGTTAAGTCTGATGTCCAGTTAACAGTAGATTATGAATTTAAATCCATTTCCTAAGAAGTGAAATGTGCCATGCACTGTGAAAAACTGTAGTTGCAGAATTCCCTCTGCTGAAATTGAGTTCAAGATGAAAGATCAGTCCAAACAAAGAAACTTCCAGTTTGGATAATTCAGTTACATATTTCCCAACACTGCCCTACTGGCAGGAAGTTATATAAACTGGAAGCACAAATTATAATGCAAGGTAATGTTGCATACAACCATCTGACCAAATGGTCATAAAAATCATATATCCTCGAATAAGAGGTTTTCCACTGGAATTGTGAAACATCTTGATGAAGGGCCACACAACCTTGTTTCAACAGCATTCACTGTTGTAAGCAAAGAACATTCTATTGCATCAGTAATCTTTTTTTGTTTTGCTTCCCCATGCTAAATATACGCATGGCTTCACTACGTAAGACTGATTATTTGTTTACTTACAAGCAGTTTTATTTTGTTGTGGGCAGTACCTATTTACAAGGTAGGATGCAAATATCATTCTTTTTAAATTGTCAAAATTAAGTTGAACAGAACAGCCAAAACCATATTTTCAAACAATGGAGGGTACATCAGGAAACATTGATTAGGTAATACCAAGATTAGGTTTTAAAAGCCTGATAATTGTAAGTAGAAGTAAAAAGTGAGAGTAGGATATTGTGCAATAAACATTGTCTCCAGCACGACCAAACAACGTTTATTTGTATACCACCTTTAACAAAATAAAAGGCCTCAAGACATTTCGCGAAGGCAATATAAAACAAATTATGACACCAATATACATAACTGCAAAAAAGCAAAAGTTTGGTTTTAAGACAGCCAAATAGGAGGAAAGTGAAGTGGAGTGACAGAGGTTTAGGACAGCATTTGAAAGCTTTGGGCCAAAGCAGCTGAAAGCATGGCCAACTATAGTGGATCCATTAAAATACTCAAGGCCAAAAATAAAGAAGCGTGGATATAATCAGAGTTGCACATAGCTGAAGGGAGTAAGAATATTGACTGCAAGAGAAAAAAGTTCAAGTTCAGAGAAGCACTGATCAGGAGGTACCACAAAGGATTGGATGGAGAAATCTAGCTGACTGTTAAATGTAGATCAATAACTTTCATGTATTACAAACTGAAATGGTACCTTGAAGATAATCCTGATAGGGCCTTATTGAATACTTCAGGAGTGCTGTCATTTGAGGGTGGAACATCAGGAATATCTGAATCAGGTTTCAAATCAGGTTCACCATCAACTTCCAGCCCTGTTTTATCATCAACATCAACGTCCTAGATCACAAAAGCAAACAAATTCATTGGAAATGTATTGCATGAGATATCAAAAGTTTCATTTTTAAAAAATGGCACGTAGAGCAATTCAAATTCTCTCAGATATTGGTGACTCACTGGAGAATGTCTGCCAGTTGGGAAGATGGTAATGTAGTGGTATCGTCACTAGCTAGAGATCAATGCCCTTAGATCGTGGGTTTGAATCCCACCATGGCAGATGATAAAATTTGAAGTTAATTAATAAATCTAGACTAATGTCAATGAATCTCTATGTCTCCATATTGAACATAGAAAATGCAGAGGCTGACAAGGGCATAGAATGCATTTTGGGTGGGTAACTTCAATGTCCTTCACAACAGTGGCTTAGTAGCACAGTTAGTGATCAAGCTGCTCAGGTCCTGATATACATAAACTTGCTGAGAGACCCAACAAGAGCAAAAAAAAATCTACTTGTTCTCATCTCATCAATCTACCTATATCAGATGCATCTGTCCATGATAGTATTAGTAAAATTGACCACTCCTTGTGTAGTCAAAGTCACACTTCACACTGAGGATACTTCCCAACATTTTGTATGCAGTGATGAATGGAGTAGATTTTAAACAAGTCTAGCAACCAAAAACTGGACATCTGTGAGAGCATCTCCCCCAGATTTGCTTACAACTACAATCTGCAACTTAACATATCCGCCATTCTACTGTTAGTCCTGCGCCAGGGGATCTATCCTGCTTCAACAAAAAGAGTGCAACATGGTATGGAGCAGGAGCAGCAGCAACAGGCACAGCCAAAACAAGGCATCAAACTGATGAAGCTACAACACAGGATTACATGCAATGACAAGCAGCATGCGATAGACAAGAGTTTAGTAATCCCAGAATCAATGAATCCAGTCTAAGCTCTGCAGTCCTTCCACATCAAGCCATTAATGGCAGTGGACAATTAATCAACTAACTGCAGGATGTGGCTCCACAGATAAAGCCATTCTCTATGATAGGGGATCCCAGAATAGCAGTGCAAAAGGTAAGACTAAGGCACGTGCGGCAATATTTTCAGTCAGAAGTGCCAGCCATTTTAATTTAATCCATGTAATACCAAAATATGGCTAAAGGCACTGGATACTGCAAAGGCTACAGATCCTGACAATATTCTACTCTTAGCACTGAAGACTTGTCCTCAAGAACAAAGTTCCCCGGAAGCTGTGCTTGCACACAACTGCTCCGATATTATACACATGACAATCGGCATGGCCACGCAGATCGCAGCATTGACTTCTAGTTCCGGAAGTTGCTGCCACACAGACCCCAAAGGCCCACACAGAAGAAAAAAATATTCAAGAGAACAGCGTCCACGCTGTGCCCCTCATTAAGCTATTTCAGTTCAGTTACAACACTGGCATCTCAAAAATTGCCCAGGTAGGTCCTGCCAACAAAAAGATTAATCCAGTCCAGCTAATTACTGCCTCATGAGTCTACTCTTGATCAAAGTGAAGGAAGGTATCATCTGCTATCAAACAGGACTTGGTCAATAATCTGCTCATTGTCACACAGTTTGGGCTCTGGCAGATCCATTCTTCTCCTGGCCCCATTACAGCTTTGGTCCAAACAAGGTCAAAAGAACTGAATTCAAAGGAGGGCAAGTGGGGGTGACTACTCTTGACATCAAGGCAGCACTTAACTGAATGTGGCTGGCAATGAGAAAACTCTCAGCTGGCTAGAGCCATACCAAGCATAAAAGGAAGGTAGTTGTGGCTGATGGAGACCATACATCTCAGAACCGGAATATGACATCAAGAATTCTCCAGGATAGTATCTAGGTCCAACCAACTACAGATGCATCAACAACATGGGCTGCAGTGTTTTGAGAAGGCAGCTCACCACCACCTTCAGGGACAACTAGTGATGAGCAGTAAATGCTAACCAGCCAGCAACACCCACATCCGACAAATGAATTTAAAACAAAAATCAGTGAGCTTCTTTCCACCGTAAGGTCAAAAGTGGGGGCGTTCGACGACCATTGTGCAATCTTCAGCACCATTTGCAACAACTCAGATACTGAAGCTGTCCACGTCAAAATACAAGACCTATAGACAACATTCAGGCTTTGACTGATAAGTGCCAAGTAATACTTGCATCGTACAAGACTCAAGCAATGAACATTCCAGCAACAGAGAATGGTTAGATTCTTATTCAGTGGCATTACTATTGCTGAATCCCCCACTATTAGCATACGACAGGTTACCATTTACCAGAAACTGAACTCAACTGGTCACATGAATTCTGCGACTACAAGAACAGATTAGAGGCAGGGAATTCGGCAGTGAGTACTTCACTTCCTGTTCACCATCAAAAAGGTTCAATATGAGCAGTATGATAGGATACTCTCTACGTACCTAGATGAATGCAACTCTAACACTACTCATAAGGCCGAACTCAAAACAGGCAAAATACCCTCCAGTGATACATATTGGCAGATGAGTTTCATCTACAAGCAACAACTAACCAAGGCTGCTGAGCAAACACCTTCCAACCTCAAACTCTGTTCTTTAAGTAGAAGATCAGCAGATACACGGAAGTTACCATCCAAGTCATATGTTGTTATCTTGACTTGGAACTGTATTACCATTTCTTTACTGTCTCTCAGTGAAATTCTTGGAAGTCCCTTTTTATAGCACTTTGGGTATACCTACACCACACAATGTTCCCTCTAACCTGCGTGGTCTTGCAACTGCTGGGTTTCTGCGCAAACCAGTGTGCCAATGCACAGACTTGCAGTTTTGGAAGGCACTGCCACACACTGACCTTGTAGGTTCACTTAACAACAAGAAAAAAGTCAGGGGAGTATTACACGCAAACTATAGCAGTTCAAGAAGGCCCTCACCATCGTTTTCCCAAGAGCACTTAGAGATGGGGAACAAATGTTGGTCTAGCCAGCAAATCCCATATCATATGAATGGATTTTTAATAGTTGCAAATCAATTAGATGCATTCCTGCCTCCGTTGTCAGAAGGTTCCGAGTTCAAGTCCCATTTCAGGTTTAAGCACAAAAATCAAAACTGACATTTCAGTACAGTGTTTAAGTGTGCACTGCACTGCTAGAAATGGATGAGGACTTTGGATGAGGTCCCACCTGTTTTCTCACGTAAATATAAAGCAACCCAAGACACAGTATTATTTTGAGGAAGAGTACTTCCAAGTACTGGACAATACTTATCTCTCAATCAATATCATAAAATCAGGTCATCTGGTCATCATATTGCTACCGCATAAGGGTGTTTATTGTATACATACTGCCTGCTGCATATCCTTCATTATAATAGGGCTATGTTTAAAAAGGCAGACCTCTTTATGCATCCAGTGGTCACAAAAAATATCTATGTCAATGGATGGATTTAATTTTGTTATTTCCATTTCTTGTCTAAATATAAAGTCATGGAAACATTTGCAAAGAAAACGCCAAAGCCTATAATGAGCTGTGAGCCAAGCACGTTTAAGGAGATGAAGATTAAAACTAGAATTAGGTTTTATTGTCACTTACTCTAGTACAGGGATACTGGAGCATAGTGAAAAGTGTACAGAGTCACTATTCCCAGCACCATCTTGGGTACAAAAGGTACCTAGATACAAAATCAAAAAATGACTTTTATTAAAAAAAAAACGATGGTTGCACCTTCTTGGAGTAAAATGTTGAAATGACACATTCCCTGACTTGACGGTCTGCATCCAAGGATCTTTAAAGAGGGGACTACTGAGAAAGTAGATGAAGTGGTAATAATTATCCAAAATTACAGATTCTAGAACAGTTCCAGCTTACTGCAATTGTAACATCTCAGAAAAAGAGGGACGTACAAAACAGGAAACTAGGCTAGTTACTAACATCTGCCACAGGGAAATTGCTAAACTCCATTATTAAGGAGGACTAGCAAAATGTTTAGAAAATCATAATAACAGACAAAGTCAGCATGGTTTTGGGAAAACAGAAATCGTATTTGACTAATTTACTGAAGTTCTTTTAGCAAGTACAAGCAAGGTGCATAAAGGGGATCCTGTGGATGTAGGATACTGGAATTTCCAAAAGGCTGCAGATCCGATATCACAAGTGTTCTTAGCAAAATAAGGGCTCCAGTTGCAGGAGGTAAAACATTAGGATGGACAAAGGATTAGTTAGCTAACAGGAAACAAAGTAAGGGCAAATGGATTATTTTTGCGTTGGCAAGATGAGGGGAATGCTATAGGGATTAGTTCAGAGGCATCAATTATTTGCAATGCATATGATTGGCTTGGATAAAAGGAGGACTTGTGAGATAATGTATGTAGTTAACTTTGTGGACGACCAAGACATATAGAGAAGAAAGCTGTCAAGAAGGCATAAAACATCTGCAAAGG
Organism: Rhincodon typus; assembly: GCF_021869965.1. NCBI lineage: Eukaryota > Metazoa > Chordata > Chondrichthyes > Orectolobiformes > Rhincodontidae > Rhincodon > Rhincodon typus. The sequence continues at coordinate 108,345,886 of NC_063332.1, forward strand.
GACTTAGATGGATTAAGTGAGAGTGAGGAAGAAAAATGGCAAGCAGAGAGTGGGAAAGACTGCAAAACTGTGAAACAGAGGGATGTGGATGTCCTAGAACATGAATCATAAAAATGTTATGAAGAAGATACAGCAAATTATTAGGAAGGCAAATGGAATGTTGGCATTTATTTGAGAGGGAAAATCAAACATTAAGTTGTGGAAGTGTTGCTGCAGCTGTACAGGCCTTACTGAGGCTACATGTGGAGTACTGTATACAGCTTTGATACGTTATGAAAAAGGATAGAATTGCATTAGAAGCTTTTGGGAAAAGGTTCATTTGACTGATCCTTGGGATGAAATGTCAACTTATGAGTAAAAGGTTGAGCAGTTTAGGCCTATACTCATTGGAATTTGAGCAAGCGGTAATTATTTTGAAACGTACACAACCTAGAGGAGACGACTGCATGGATGTTGCTTTTTCCATGTGGGGGAACTCTAGAATCAGGGTTTCTCATTTAAGACTGAGATGAGGGGTTCTTTTTGCACACAGACATTCCTCAGGCTGTGGAATACTCTTCCCAGAAAACTGCAATGGTTTGGTCATAATATATTCAAAGCTGGGGTAGACAGATTTTTGATTGGCAATAAAGTCAAGGGTTATGGGAACTGACAGGAAAGTAGAGTCAAGACCAAAATTATAATCAGTTATAGCCTTAGCAAATGGCAGAGAAGGCTCTAGACGCTAAACAGCCACTCCTGATTCTAACTCTGGTGTACTTGTGTATAGATAACAAAGGGGGTGTTTTGTTGCGGTGGGAGTACCCTGCCTCTGAGCCAGGAGTCCTGGGTTCAAATCCCACCTGCTTGAGGTGTCTAATAATATCTCCAAACAGAAGTGAACAGGTTGATTAAAAATATCTACATAGAGTAAAAGGATAGCTTTCAACCGAACTTACAAGCACCAAGTGTTTGTGCAGATGCTAACTAGGGCAGTGCAAAAAGATTTAGCCAATATGGAAACAAGAGGGGGAGCGGTCAATTAACATTTTTATTGAATCAGAGCAGGAAGCAAGAGAAAATAAAAGAATGGGGTAATAAGATAGAGATAGAAAATGATGAACTACTGCTGAAGTCAGAGTCATACAGCACGGAAACAGGCCCTTTGGCCCAACTCATCCATGCCAACTAGGTTCCCTAAACTGAAGGCGTGGAATGCCCTGCCTGCAAAAGTCGTAGACTCGCCAACTTTAAGGGCATTTAAATGGTCATTGGATAAACATATGGATGATAATGGAATAGTTTAGGTTAGATGGGCTTCAGATTGGTTTCACAGGTCGGCGCAACATCGAGGGCCGAAGGGCCTGTACTGCGCTATAATGTTCTATGTTCTAAGGCAGAGGACACCAACAAAAAACTTAAAATCAGGAAAGCGAATAACAGTAAATATTCCAAAAAAAATTGGGTCTCCAAAATGAGGAGAAACGATAATGGGATCATTGTGCCAGGGAATGATATATCACAGCACTAAAAACAATCCGATTGCATACAGTTCAGGAAATAGGAAGGGAAACAGTACAGACAATCCCCATGTTATGAATGGGTTCCGTTCTGGAGCCTGCATGCAAATCGGAACATAATGCAGGACAATATAAAACATGGATTTGTAAGTACAAGAAATGTTTGTACATTGGGTCTTTAAAATTATACCCAAATTTGGCATTGCATTCTTAAGTACAAGTAAATAGGAGACTCCCTGTACAATAACGTAATATGCAGTACAAAGGTACAAAACCCTGGCAAGCAGAAAGGGCTGGAATCTACAGACATTTTGGGACAACGAACAACAATAGCAGGTGACAGCAACACTTTCAAAGGATCTTTGAAATTGTTTACCTTCCAAGTTTTACTCCCTTTCACTTTCCTTTCATTCCAGGTTTCACAGGCAATGCACCATCTAAATCCATATGCAGACTAACTGCCTGCTCTTTCACCTGTATAGTAAGCATGCAAAAGCAGATTAATGAACTGCCACTTTGGCTCCCCACAGAAGCGGAATGGGCATTGGGAATTCATAATACAGCATTCCTGAGTCTTCCCACATCATGATGCTGCATTGGTCTTCCAACATTTCACACTGCACTGTCACAAGTTATAACTAACTAGTGACCTGCTAGAAGAATAACTACAGATTTTTGTGTTTGCCTTCTATAGACTAAGAAGAGTCATTCTTCACCTCTATCAGCGTGACAATCTTTGACCTGAAAGTAGTTTAAATGCCAAATTTTCCTTTCTTTCTTAAAACCACGGAACCTGTAACTGTTTTTAAAACATTTGAGAGGAGTGTTTAAGGACTTGCAGCATTTTCATAGACGTTAATTGTAATTTTCTTTGACTAGGAAATATTGGTCCATGTCCAAGAATTGCAGGTGGTAGAGGGTGGTGCATGTATTGAATGATCTGCCAGAGATGATGGAGGCTGGTACAGTTACAACATTTAAAAGGCATCTGGATGGGTATATGAATAGGAAGGATTTAAAGGGATATGGACCAAATGCTGGCAAATCGGACTAGATTAATTTAGGATAGCTGGTCAGCATGGAAGAGTTGGGCCGAAGGGTCTGTTTTCGTGTTGTACAATTCCATGACCCTAAGACCATTTTGACCTAGCAGCTCCTAACCTGGAAGGAGAAGTGGTACCAACAGGAAGTGTAATTAACAGGTATTAAGATCAACAATCAGAGATGGGGGCCGGTGGGGTGACAACACACAAAAAAATGGAAAACAGATAGAGGCAGAAGGAGAACCACAGACAACTTCTGTGTGAGGATGAGAGGAAAATCTCAGGAAGAGATCAATTTATCTGCTTTGTAGAAGAACAATCAAGTGCCGAGAGACACTGTACAAACTGGTTAAAAATGTCTAATAAGCTGACTGACATGGAGAGGGTTTTTAAAAGATGAACATATTACCAATGATAATTGTGGCTAGAAAACACGAAGATGAAGGCTGTTGTCAGCTCCCCTGTAAGAATGAAGCAAACAGTAGAGCTGTAGCTACATAATTCCAAATTTGCTGAGAATCACAGAACATAGTGCAGAGAGAGGCTGTTCAGTTCATCAACCAAGTCTGCACCAACCCTCCAAACAGCATCCCACCCAAACCTAGTCCTTTACCATATACCCATAACCCCACATTTACTATGGCTATCCATGTAGTCTTCTCCACTTCCCTAGACACTACAGACAATTTAGCATTACCAATCCACCTAATCGCACATCTTTGGGCTATGGAAGGAAAACGAAGCACCTGGTGGAAACCACACACACAGACATGGAGAAAATGTGCAAACTCCAGAGACAGTTACCCAAGGCTGGATTCAAAACCATATCCCTGACACTCTAAGGCAGCAGTGCTAGCCACTGAACTACCGTGTCGTCCATGTGGTTCTGTAAGACGGCTGTTTATTGTGTTGAATATTTCAAATGAAAATTATCTTTTTATTTGAAGCATGATTTGCCTGTTAATTCAGGTTAAGTTTGCATTGGCTCTGATTCATGTTAAAGGAAGTAAATAATTGTAAAGTAATATTACAAAAGCTGGAATCTTATCAGTAATTTCCTCATTTGAGGGTCGTGTGGTAAATGTGGTTATTTTGGTTTCGTCTCCCAGGGGGATTTGAAACATCAGGGGATCTGCTAATGCACATTATGAAAGCCTTTTTTAAAATTTTAATATCCAACTCCTGACATTTCTACAGGTTACTCAGCTTGCACATGACCCAGTTTATTGCGTGCACACAAATATTTAGACAGGGAATATGATAATAAACAGTGCAATCGGATAGTTTCAGAGCTGTAAAATAGGGAACCCATTTTCTCTATGTATAGTTGAATTAATTACACACTACGCAATTTAAAGAAAAGCCGATTAGCACAAGAATTGGTCTGATAGGTTACACTGCTAGAAGGAAACAGAATTGGATAAATGATATTTTCTGGAGAGCCAACAAATTAAATAAAACTATTCAACACCAGTCTTTTAAAAAAAAATACAAAAAAAAATTAAATATTCCCAAGTGAATTGTTTACAAAAAGCTCCAAGAAGCGTAATACCGACTAAACATCTGAACAGACACATTGTGGGAAGAACAACCATAAAGTAGCAAAAAGACGGTTTGTGACAACGACAGTTAGTAATTCCCAAAGAAAATACTGCTGTGGCAATGGAATATGTAGACCGAAATATAGAATTTAGCAAATCAAAAATTGAAACACTGGCTAAAAAGTTTAGTTATGTATTCATTCATATACTTCATTTCAGAAAAAAAAAGGTGATTTTCCTCTGTTCTAGGTCCAATTAGGTTAACTTGGTTTAAAAAGCAAGTACAAGGTAGCTGGTTAACAGCCATTACATCTACCATAACATCAACATCTCATGGAGAGAGGTCAAACACAGACAAGGAAACCTCCCGCTAATTACCACGTAGCTCCCCCTCCACCCCCCCACCCCGACGCTCACCAACCTTGACTGATGAATCGGTATTTCTCCATGTTGAACACCACTTGGAGGAAGGAAGGGTGCAAAGTGCATTCTGGGTGGTGATTTTAATATCCACCAAGACTGGTTCAGCAGCAGCACTATTGATGGAGCTGGTCAAGTCCAAAAAAGGACACTGTTGCTGGACTGGGTCCATGGCAGTGGTGAGGAAACTGACAAGAGGGAAAATACACTTGACCTCATCTTCATCAATCTGCCAGCTGCAGATGAATCTCTGTCACAGTATCAGCAAGCATCCTTGTGGGGGTGAAGTCCCAGCTTCACACTGAAGATGCCTTACATTGCACCACACAATATAATCTTCATGCTAAAATGGGACTTCGAACTGATCTAATGACTCATGATGGGCATCCATGAGATGACATGGGACATCAGCAGCAGAATTGTCTCCAACACCATTTGCAACCTCATGGCCTGCCATGTACAGACTTCCACTACTACCAAGCGAGGGAATCAACCTGGTTTAATGAAATTGCAGGAGGCATTCCAGGAGCAGCACCACGCACACCTAAATGAAGAGCCAACATAGTGGAGCTATAAAGCAGGACTACTTGATGTCAAAGAGCATAAGCAGTAAGTGATAGGTGGAGTTAAACAATTCTATAACCAACGGATCATATCTAAGACAACAAGGTGCAGGGCTGGATGAACACAGCAGGCCAAGCAGCATCACAGGAGCAGAGAGGCTGACGTTTCGGGCCCAGGAAACAGCTCTGCAAAGATCATCATTAACAATGAGGAGCCCAGCACATCAATGCAAAAGATAAGGCTGAAGCATTCACAACAATTTTCAGCCTGAAGTGCTGAATGGATGAGCCATCTCAGCCTCCTCCAGAGGTCCCCAGCCTCTCAAGTGCCAGATTTCAGCCAATTCCATTCAATCCATATCAAGAAATAGCTGGAGACACAGAATACTGCAAAGGCCCTGACAACATTCCAGCAATAGTATCGAAGGTGTGCTCCAGAACATGCTCCACTCCTAGCCAAGCTATTCCAGTACAGCTACAACACAGGCATCTACTTACTTGAAAATGTGGGAAACTGCCCAGGTACGTCCTGTACACAAAATGTAGAACAAATCCAACCCAGACAATTACTGTCCCATCAGTCTACTCTTGATCACGAAAGCAATGAAAGGTATTATCAGTGCTATCAAGTAGCATCTGCTTAGCAACAACCTGCTCACAGATACGCAGTTTAGGTTCAACTAGGGCCATTCAACCTGACCTCATTACAGCCTTGGTTCAAACATGGACAAAAGAGCTGAATTCCAGAGGTGAGATGCGAGTGACAGCTCTTGACATCAAGCCTGCATTTGACCAGAAATGGCATCAAGGAGCCCTGGCAAGGCTGGAGTCAGTGGGGATTAGGGGAAAACTCTCTGATGATTGGAGTCATTCCTGGCACAGAGGAAGATGGCTATTGTTGTTGGAGGTCAGTCATCTCAGCTCCAGGATATCTTTGGAGGATTTTATCAAAGTATAGTCCTAGGCCCAACTATCTTCAACTGCTTCATTTTCTCTCCATTATAAAAGGTCAGAAGTGGAGACATCCACTGATGATTGCACAATGTTCAGTGCTCTTTGTAACTCCTCAGATACTGAGGCAGTCCACATTTAAGCTAGGGGTAAGAAGTGGCAAGTAGCATTCGCACAACACAAATGTGGAGCAATGACCATCTCCAAAAAAGAGGTGATCTACCATCAACCCTTGACATCTAATGGTGTTTTCATCACTGAAACCCCCCGCTATCAAAATCCTGGGTGTTATCATTGACCAGTGGCTACAAGAGCAACGCAGAGGCTAGGAATTCTGCAGCAAATTATGCTCATCCTGACTTGCCAAAGTCCACCACCATCCACAAGGCATAAGTCAGGAATATTTTGGAATACTCACCATGTGCTTGGATGCATGCAGGTCCAGTTAAGCTTGACAACACATCCATAAACATCCATTCCCTCCAACGAAGCTCAGGAGCAGCGGTGTGTACCATCTCAAGATGCACTGCAGAAATTTACCAAGGCTCCTTATACAGCACCTTCCAAAACCATGGGCATGTCCATCTAGAAGGACCAGAGCAACAGATACACCGGAACATCATAATCTGCAAGTTACCCACAAGCCAAGTATTGGCTTGTTTTGACCAAGTGTGGCTCAAGGAGTCCAAACAGAACTACAGTCAATTGGAATTGGAGGACCCTGTCCACTGGTTGGCATCATACATAGCACAAAAGATGACAGTTGCGGTTGACGGAGGTCTTCTCAACCCAAGATCATTACTGCATGTGTCCTCAGGGTTGTGTCCTACACCCAGACATCTTCAGCTGCTTCAGTGGCCTTCCCTCCATCAGAAGGTCAAAGATGGGATGTTTGCTGATAACTGCTCAATTTTCTGCTCCATTCACAACGCCTCATACCAAAGTAGTCTCTATTCGCATGCAACAAGACCTGGAATCATCCAGGCTGGGGCTGATAAATGACAAGAAACACTTGTGCCACGTAAGTGTCAGGAAATGGCTACCTCCACAGACAGACATTCAGCATCGAAACAGATCCGTTGATCCAACGAGACTATGCCGAACATAATCCCAAACTAAACCAGTTCCGCCTGCCTACTCCTGGCCCATATTCCTCAAAACCTTTTCTATTCACGTATCCATCCAAAATGTCTTTTAAACATTGTAATTGTACCCACATTCAATCTAACCATTATGCCTCAACAGTCAATGGCATTATCATAGCTGAATTTACCAGTGTCAAATCCTGAGAATTATTATTGAGCAAAACCTAAAGAGGATCAGCCATAAAAATACTGTGGCTATAAGAGCAGGTTAGAGGCTATGAATTCTGTAGCAAGTATCCCCAGTGGCTGTCCATCACCTAAAAGATATTTTTTAAAAAAAAGGGAGTGTGATAGAATGCTTTCTACTTGCCTACACGAGTGTAACACTAAAGCACTCAACCAACTTGACAACATCCAGAACAAAGCAGCCCTACTTGACTGGTATCCCATTTACCACCTTCAATACTCATTTCTTCCAGCAGTGAACCTCAGTAACAGCAGTCTGTAAAAAGTGCATTTGGGTGACTCACTGAGGTTTATCTAATAGCAGTTCCCAAACCTTTACTGCTAGAAGAAAAGGGCAGCAGGTGCATGAGAACACCATCACCTGCAAGTACTTCTACAAGCCACATACCATCCTGAACAGCTTGCTCACCATAACTGGGTCAAATTCCTGGAACTCCCTTTATAACAATACTGCGGACGTTCCTACATGTCCAGGATTGTAGCTGTTGCAAGATGGCAGCTCAACAACACCTTCTCAAGGCAATAAATTCTGATTGAGCCAGCAATGGCCCACAAATCATGAACAAACTAAAGCTATACCGAAATAATACCGAAAGTGAAGGTTTCTACTACTGCAATCTAGAAGGTTGCAGAATAACCTGGTGATTTTATTGGGAAGGGCTCACAACGCAAATAATGTTAGATAACCTGGTATGTTCCAGTTTCACTAAGCCCGTTCTCTCCAGTCTGCCCCAAATCAAGTACACCGATTACAACCAGCATGGGTATGAACTCAGATATTCACAACCAATAATGGCTTAGTGACTGCACTGTAAAAGTACACAATGTATCCTCTAATACTATATCACCTGATTTTTTTCCTCTTTAAACTGGATCTCTCAACAAAACAAGTTGAATAATTTTATTTGCTAAGAATTGGAGTGGTTGCAATACAAAATTTAAAAAAAAAACTCCATGCAAACGAATTAGTTCTATTACATGGTTCATCTCCCTTACAGACCTATGTTCTGCATAAATGAATCTACAACAAAAAAATGCAAATGATTGTGTTAGCTTTCAAATGCAGGATTTCATCTATATAACCAATTGTTGAAGAAAGTACTGAAAAGAAAACCAGGACAATATTTTTCATCTTTTACAATGAACTGGGGTTAGCCTTAATTAAGTTGCTCAGTCTTAGTCATAATTAAAGTTCTACTTCAGTCTAATTCCAACTGAATCTAGATTATCTGAAAGACAACAGATTCGGAAAGGCACAGTTACAATGAAACCTGCATATCCTTGCACACCCAGATGCTGAAAGTAAGCATGTAAGTGCAGCAGGTGATGATAAAGGCTACATTGGCCTTCATAGCTGGACGTTCCTAGTGACTGAGGAATCCAGAGACTGGGGTTACAGTTTATGAATTTTTGGATAAGATATTAGGATTGAGAGGAGGAGAAATTTCTTCAACCAGAAAGTGGTTATCCTGTAGAATTCTCTGCCCTTGAAAGTAGTTGAGATCAAAATATTGAATTTTTCAAAAAAAGGTGTTAGACATTCTGCTTAGGGCCAAAGGGATCAAAGGGAAAAAGCAGGTACAGGGGACAGAGTTGGATGATCAGCCATAATTGTACAGCAGTGTGGAGCAGCCTTGAAAGGCCAAATGGCCTACTCTTATTCTTATTTTCTATATTTAGCGTAAACCTCAGTGGCTGATGAGAACGAACAGAAATCAGAAACCCAACAATAAGCTGACATGTATTCTACTACAGTACATCACTTTAGTAAATAAAAAGTACAACAGTTGTTAGCAATAACCACTGTGCAACCTTTAAAGTTCAAAAGTAATCGTGTAACAGTTGATGCGAAGCTGTGACAGGGGTGAAGATTACCCCCGCCCCCATCATCCAATTACAAAGACATATTCTTATGATTCCAGCTGATGTTATGACTAGACAAGATAGATCCTAGACTGAAATCTGGTTGATAGATCATGCTTTGGTTTTAACAATAAAACAAAAGTTTAAGCAAAAGAAATGAAGATTAAATGGTTTGGTCTATTTTCATGAAACACACCTTTAAAAATTTTGAGGAACACAATGGAAATATGATCCCATTGAACCCGGCACCCTTTACAGTACCCAAAAACACCCCTTGGACAGTATTCAATCTACAGAAAAATTTATCTTCGCTAACAATTTAAATGAGACTTCAAATCCCAATCTGGAAATTCTGATAGCGTTTTCTTGAAGCCTTCATCCACCTGATTTAAACATTAAATAAAAACCGAAAGAACTGCAGATGCTATAAATCAGAAACAAAAACAAAGTTGATGGAAAAGCTCAGCAGGCCTGACAGCATCTGTGAAGGATAAAAACAGAGTTAACGTTTCGGGTCCGGTGACCCTTCCTCAGAAATGATTTCAACATTCTCAGCTCCAAATAACCTATTCAGTGTTTTATCTAAATACTCCTCATCTGAAACCATAGCCAAGGTCCTTACTCGAAGGTAATCTATTTTACTATCGCCTTCCTTTCTCCAGAAGGCTGCTTTATGCATCCATTTTCATCCAAGACTTTTGCAGAGCTGTCCAATACTATAAACCCAAACCACATTTTTCCTTCAAGCTATGCGTGCTTTCTCTAAAAAGTTCAGAAATTTTAACTCAAGCTTTGAGGCAGAATTGTTTACCTTGCTTGATCATAAACTCTCCTAAGAAAAGCACAATTGTCCTGGGCACAATTTCTCTATTCAGTTATTTTAATAGCAGTCACTATGAAAATCCAATGTCACTAATTCAAAATTTAAACATCCAAACCTAAAAATTTTAAAATTTATATAAATCTCTCACTCTACATCATATAATTTTACAATACAAAAGGAGGTCATTTGGCCTATCATGTCTGTACTAGCTCCTGAAAGAGCTACTCAGCGAGTCCCAATCTCCAACCCTGTGTCACTGCCCCTCTAAATTCATGACTTTCAAATATATATCCCTCCCTTTTGTAACGTCCTATGGAATCAGACTCCACCACTCTCCCAGGCAGCGCATTCTAACTCTCAGAGAAGTAGTTTCTCCTCATCTCACTCCTAGCCCTTTCTGACACCCAGTCACTGACATAACTTGTGGAAACAGAATATCCTTCTTTATCTTGTCAAAATTGTTCATAATTTTGAACACCTCAATACATTCACCACTTAATCTTCTCTATTCCAAATAGAATACGCTCAATTTCTCTAATCTTTCCTAGTATCTAAAATCCCACATCCCTTGTATCATTCTGGAAAATCTCCTTTGCACTTTCTCCAGGACTTTATAATGCTTCCTTAAATAAGCTATCCAGAAATAAACAAAATACTCTAAATATGGTCTGACCAATGATTTACAGGGGGTGTAACATCACTTTCTTGTTCTTATACTCGATGCCTATATTTTTTAACCCAAGGGTCCTTTAAGCCTTCTTAACAACTGTTTCAACTCGCCTGGCCACATTCAGAAATGCGCTTTAAACCCCCCCTACTGCTGTACTCCCATCAAGGTCGTACCATAGAACCTGCATTATCTCTCAATGTTTCTTCTGTCAAAAAGCATTACCGCACGTTTCTCTGCATTGAAATCCAACTGCCAGGTGTCTGCCTATTGGGTCAACTTGTCAAAGTCTCTCCCGAATAATTCAGCATCATCTTCACAATTCACGATTAGCAACATCTGCAAATTTAGAGATTTTGCCTTCAACATTCAACTCCAAATTGTTTATATAAATCAGAAAAAAGGGTCCCAAAACCGATCCCTCCGAACACTATTTCATCTGGTCTCCAATCTGACAAATACACATCTATACCTACCCTGTATGTCCTGCCTTTCAGCCAACTTCTAATCCAAACTGCAAAGGATTCACCAATCCTAAACATTTCTAATTTGCTAACCAAACTGTCATGTGACACTATCAAATGCTTCTTGACAGTCCAAACATACAGCAGTCACAGAGTGTCAGATAATGATCATCTCCAACAAAAGTGAATCTAACTTTCTTTCCCGTACCTTTGGTAGCATTACCATCGCTGCAGCCCCCATTATCAACATCCTTAGGCTTGCCACTGACCTAAAACTGAACTGGACCAATCATAAGTACTGTGGCTACAAGAGGTGACCAGAGGCTAGTAATGCATGACGCATTCACCTCCTGTCTCAGCAATGTCTGTCCACAATTTAAAAAGAGACAAATTAGCAATGTAATGGAATACTTTTCACTTGCCTGGATGAGTGCAGCTCCAGTAACAGTCAACAAACTTTTTACCAAGACAAAGCAGCCTGCTTGAACGGCACTCCATTCACCGACCTTCAACATTCAATCCCTCTACAGCTTATACTCAGAGCAGCAGCAAGTACAAGATGCACTGTAGAAACTTACAAAGGCTGCTTCTAAACATGACCTCTACCACCAAGAAGGGTAAGGGCAGCAGATGCATGGGACTACAATAACCGAGAGTTCTCTTCCAAGCCACACACTGTCCTGACTTGGAACTATATAAGTGTTCCATCACTGTCGCAGGGTCAAAATCCTGGAACACCCTTACAGCACTGTGAGTGTACCTACATCTCAAGGACTGCAGTGGCTCAAGAAGGTAACTCCCATCTTCTCAAGGTTAATTACAAACAAGCAATAAATGCTGACCTAGCCAGCGATGTTCACATCACATGAAGAAAGAGTAAAACTTCTGGATTACTAGGTCAGTTGTGAGTAAATTGGCATAAGGAAAATAAGATATGCATGTTAAATTTGTGTTTTAAAGGTTGATGTGGAAAAAATGTGCTTTGATTCATGCTGCACTGGCACCAGAACTGGAGACAGTGAAGGCTGTACCAAATGAAATGATTCACCTAAATCATGCTGGAATCAATGTTCCAGCTAGTTGCATAACTAGAATGGGCAGTAAGTTTTAAATGAAACAGTGAGTGCAAGGGATGGATTGAAGAAAGCGGTGATAATTTAATGAGAGGTGAGGAGAAGTGAGCAAGGCAGCTATAAAAGGAAAAAAGATCATCAGAATGTGTCAGGAAGGAACAGAGCACGTTGACTTAACAGTGCAGCAGCAAGTAGGGCTAGAGGTTGTGAAAATAGTAAAAGAAAGGGAACCAAAGGCTCTCTATTTGCATGTGCATAGCATTCTGAATAAAAATGGAAAAACCAATAACCTAAACAGAAATAAATGTATGACCAGACAGTCAGTAGAGAGCCTTAGCTTCAATATGACAAAAGGTTCAAGACTTGAAAATTCTAAGTTACATGACATAATGAAAGAATAAGAAGTTAGGGAGGGATGGAAAGGTAGTACTTTCAATTAAGTATGACATTAGTGGAGCAAAACCAAGGTCATCTCTCACTAAAGATCAAAACAGAGTATTAGTTGGGTAGAGATTTTTAAAAAATGTAAGAGTAGCAAATCCCAGGCACCACAGTGGCTCACGGGTTAGCACTGCTGCCTCAGAGCGCCAGGGACTTAGGTTTGATTCCATCCTTGGGCAACTGACTGCGTGGGTTTCCGCTAGATGCTCTGGTTTCCCCCACATTCCAAAGATATACAAGTTAGGTCAGTTGGCCAGTGTTCAGGGATATGTAGGTTAGGTGCGTTAACCATGGGAAATGTAGGGTTACAGGGTAAGGGTAGGGAGCTGGGTCTGAGTGGGATGCTCTTCAGACTTGTTGAGTCGAATGACCCGTTTGCACACAGTAGGCATTCTATTCTATGAAATAATTCTTAACAGTAGTTCGTAAGCTCTTTAAAAGCAACGAGACTGTAGAAAGGGCAAACACAAGAAGAAATGATAAGAGCTTGTGAGAAAGGTATATTTATAGTCATGAGCGATCTTAATCGAAATATAGATTGAATGAATGAGATGGGCAAAGGTGGCCTGAAACACAAATTTCACAGTACATAGGTTTGGGAAAAGTTCCTCAACTCAGTACGTTTTAGAGCTAGAGAGCAGGCTATCCTAGATTTGATAATGTTCCATGATACATGATTAACTAATGACCAAGGAATCACCTTATTTAAGAACCTACAATTACATAAGCAGTTCAGAAAAATTCTGACTGATTCCTGAGATGAGTAGTTCTTTTTTGAACAGATTCAGCCTATTTCTATTAGCACTTAGAGGAATGAAATAACCTTTTTTTTTAAAAACATTCACTCATGGATTTTAAGCGTTATTGCCCGGGCCTGCATTTATTGCCTCTCCCAAGTCCTTGAGAAGATGGTGAGTTACTTTCTTAAACTGTCAAATGCTGCAGGTAGATCCACAATGCCATTAGGGAGGGAATTCCAGGGTTTCGACCCAATGACAGCGACAGTGAAGGAATGGCGATACATTTCCAAGTCAGAGTGGAGAGCAACTTGGAGGGGAACTCGCAGGTGATAGTGTTACCACATAATTGCTGCCCTTGTCCTTCTCGTTGCAAGTGGTTGCAGGTATGCAAGGTGCCAAGGAGCTCTGGTGAATTTCTGTGGAATATTTTGTAGATGGTACACACTGCTGTTACTGAGCATCAGTAGTGAAGAAGTGGATGTGGTGCCAATCAAGCAAGCTGCTTGCATGTTGTTGGAGCTACACTCATCCAGGCAAGTGGGAAGTATTCCATCACACTCCTGACTTGTGCCTTGTAGATGGTGGACAGGCTTTGGGGAGTCAGGTGAGCTACTCACCACAGTATTTCAAACCTCTGACCTACTCTGGTAGCCGCGTATTTATACGGCTAATCCCAGTTGAGCTTCTGGTCAATGGTAACCCCAGGATATTGATAGTGGGGTATTGATAACACCATTGAATGTCAAGTGGCAGTGGTTAGTCTCTTATTGGAGATGTTTGTAGCCTGGCATTTGTGTGGAGCGAATTTACTTGCCACTTTTCAACCCGAGCCTGGATACTGTTCCAGGTCTTGTTGCATTTTAACATAGACTGCTTCAGTATCTGAGAATTAGCTTTGTCACATGTACCCAAATGAATACAGGAAAAGGTCAGAAGTCTCCACTCACTGCATCATCACAGGTACAAAAGTACTTAGGTACAGATTCTTCAGTACAGGCTCCTAGGGGATAAAAAAAATAGAAAAATAAAAAGTCCAGCATTGCAGATTATAGGAATAAATTAGAAAATAGAGAAAAAGTTCAGAACAACAATCCTTCCAACCCAGTCATCACTGGCACCTAGCCTCCAGACCACGCCAGGTTTCACCTCGAGGTTCAAAGTCAAGAGACCGCTCTGGAATCATCAAGACTACAGGTCCATGCCGAGGCCAAGCCGGGCAGAAAGACGACCATGCCGAGCTGGGAGGATGCCTCGCCAGGAATCAGAGCCCGTGTTGAAGCAGGGAGTCCGAGGACAAGAAGAAAGAAGGAAGGAAGGAAGAAGAGAGATGAAAATAAATAAAAAAGAGAAAAGAATAAAAGAGGGAAAAAAAAGAAAAAGAAACAGACAGAGCGGACGAACTTCAGCTGAAGCATTCTACTCCACCGTCATCTTGTATAATTTTTTTGAGAGAAGTGGCGAACGAAGCTGAACGTTGCACAGCCATTGGTGAACATCCCCACTTCTGACCTTATTATGGAGGTTAAGCCATTAATGAAGCAGCTAAAGATAGTTGGGCCTAGGACCCAACCTGGAGTACCTCCTGCAGAGATGACAACCTCGAACAACTACAATCATCATCCTATTTGACAGGCATGACTCCAAGCAGGGGAGAGTTTACCCCCCAATTCCCACCGATTCTAGTTTTGCTAGTGCAATTGATGCCACTCGATCAAGTGGGGCTTTAACGTCAACAGCAGTCACTGTCACCTCACCTGTGGAATTCATCTTTTTTGTCCATGCTTGAACCAAGGCTGTAATTAGGTCAGAAACTGAGTGGCATTAGCAGAACCCAAACTGGGTATCAGTGAGCAGATTATTATTAAGCAGCTGCTGTTTGATAGCACTATTGATGACACCTTCCATCATTTTACTACGATCGACAGTAGACTGATGAGCAGGTATTTGGTCCTGCTTTGTGTTTACAGGACATTTCTGGGCAATTTTTCACATGGTCAGGTAGATGCCAATGTTGCAGCTATACTGGAACAGCTTGGCTAGGGTTGAAGCAAGTACAGGAACACAAGTCCTTAGTACAATTACATTGTATTATTAACATTGTCAGGGCCCATAGCTTTTGCAGTATCCTGTGCTTCCAATTTGCTGCAGGATTCCTAGCCTCTGACCTGCTCTTGTAACCACTGTATTTATATGACTAGTCCAGTTTCTGGTTAATGGTAACTCCCACAATGTTGATAGTGGGGGGTTTAGGTGATTATGACACCGTTGAATATCAAAGGGCAATGGTTAGAATGTCTCTTATTGGAAATGGTTGTTGCCTGGCATTTTGATGCAAATGTTACTTGCTACTTTTCAGCCCAAACCGGAATATGATCCAGATTTTGTTGCATTTGTCCATGGGCTGCTTCAGTTGCTGACGAATTGCAAAACTGAAAAACTGAAACATTATGTTGGATGAAAGATCATTGTTGAAACAGCTGAAGATTGATGGGCCTAGGACACTACCCTGAAGAAGTCCCACATTGTTAAGCTAGAACTGAGATGACTGACCTTCAACAACCACAGCCATCCTCCTGCCGCAACGGATTACTGAAACATGTAAGTTTGAAGGGATTTGACAGGGTAGATGCGAAAAGGGTGTTTTACCTTATTGGATAGACTACTACTGAAGAGACACAGTTTAAGAAGTAAGGGGTATTCCACTTAAAATGGATGAGGTTTTTTTTCCCCCACTGATGTTCATAACTTCTTACAACTCTCTTCCCCAGAAAGTGGCAGAGTGAGGGCCATTGAATATTTCTAAAGAGTGGTAGACATTTAACTACCACAGGAGTCAAAGACTAATGGAGTGGGGGTTCCTTGGGAAGGAAAACAGAGTTGAGGTCGCAATTAGATCAGCCATGAACTTATTTAATAGAGATGACGTGGAGGTGCCGGTGTTGGACGGGGGTGGACAAGGTCTGAAGTCACACGACACCAGGTTATAGTCCAACAGGTTTATTTGAAGTCACAAGCTTTCAGAGTGCTGCCCCTTCGTCAGGTGAAGTCAGTTTGAAAGGGCAGCGCTTTGAGAGCTTGTGGTTTCAAATAAACCCGTTGGACTATAACCTGGTGTCATGAGACTTCTGACCTTACTGAATAGAGGTGCAGGCTCATGGAGCCGAGTAACATACTCCTGTTCCTAATTTCAATTTCCTAATTCCCTGTGAAAAGAAATTCTCTGCAATGCTTTACAAAATACTTTGGACAAGCCACAGCCCGTGGTCTTGTTTTGGTCTGAGTCTTTGAGAGAAAGCCCATGAAATCCCCAATCCAATCTATCAGCTGTCACATTTGTCCATTAGAACTAAAAAAAAAAGGCTCACGAGAAGAAAACTAGTGCTCTTTCAAATTAGGTCCACATATTTCTATAATCTAAACTCAACAAGACAGTAAAAATTTTAAACAGTTTTAAAGTACGCAGTCATGAAGGACTTAATAATCTAGCCACAAGACAAAAACAAAAGTGACAGTAACTATCACTAAACTTCCGATTCCCTGGTCCCCAACACCTCATCTTCACCATGGACGTCCAGTCCCTATATACTTGCATTCCCCATGCAGATGGCCTAAAGGCCCTCCGCTTCTTCCGGTCCCGCAGGCCCGACCTGTACCTCTTCACTGACACCCTTATCTGCTTAGCTGAACTCGTCCTCACCCTTAACAACTTCTCCTTCAATTCCTCCGACTTCCTACAGACAAAAGGGGTGGCCATGGGTACCCGCATGGGCCCAAGCTATGCCTGCTTCTTTGTAGGACACATGGAACAGTCCCTCTTCCAAAGCTACAATGGCCCCATCCCCCACCTCTTCCTCCGTTATATCGATGACTGTATCGGCGGCGCCTCGTGCTCCCACGAGAAGCTCGAACAGTTCATCCACTTTACTAACACCTTCCACCCCAACGTTAAGTTCACCTAGACCATCTCCGATACCTCTCTCTCCTTCCATCTCTGGCAACTACCTGGAAACCGATATCTATTTCAAGTCTACCGACTCCCACAGCTACCTAGAATACACCTCCTCTCACCCACCTTCCTGCAAGAATGCCATCCCCTATTCCCAATTCCCTCGCCTCCGCACATCTGCTCCCAAGACGAGGCATTCCACTCCCAGACATCCTCGTTTTTCAAGGACCGCACCTTCCCCTCCAGTGGTCGAAAACGCCCTCAACCGCATCTCTCGCGTTTCCCGCAACTCATCCCTCACACCCCCTCCCCGCAATAACAACAAAAACAGAATCCCCCTCATCCTCACGTACCACCCCACCAACCTCTGAATTCAACGCATCATCCTCCGCCACTTCCGCCACCTGCAATCTGACCCCACTACCAAGGACATTTTTCCCTCCCCACCCCTATCTGCCTTCCAAAGGGACCGCTCTCTCCGGGACTCCCTTGTCCTCTCCACTAGCCCCACCACCGCAGGAAGTGCTACACCTGCCCCTACACCTCCCCTCTCAACCCCATCCCAGGCCCTAAGAAAACCTTCCACATCAAACAGATGTTCACCTGCACATCTGCTAATGTGGTATACTGTATCCACTGCTCCCGATGTGGCCTCCTCTACAATCGGGGAAACTAAGTGGAGGCTTGGAGACCGCTTTGTGGAACACCTATGCTCGGTTCGCGACAAATGACTGCACCACCCAGTCGCGAACCACTTCAACTCCCCCTCCCACTCCTTGGACGACATGTCCATCCTGGGCCTCCTCCAGTGCCACAACGATGCCACCTGAAGGTTGCAGGAACAGCACCTCATATTTTGCTTGGGAACCCTGCAGCCCAATGGTCTCAATGTGGACTTCACAAGCTTCAAAATCTCCCCACCCCTGACCTCATCCCAAAACCAGCCCAGCTCGTCCCCGCCTTCCTGACCTGTCCATCTTTTCTCCTATCTATCCGCTCCTCCCACCTCAACCCCCAACCCCACCTCCTACCTTCCAGCCTCATCCCTGCCTCCTTGACTTGTCCATCTTCACTTGACTGACCAACACCCATCCTAACTCCCCACCTACACTCACCTTTACTGGTTCCATCCCCGCCTCCCTGACCTGTCCGTCTCCTCTCCAACCTATCTGCTCCTTTATCCATCTTCCATCCGCATCCCCCTCTCTCTCTATTTATTTCAGAATCACCTTCCCCTCCCCCATTTCTGAAGAAGGGTCCCGACCCGAAACGTCAGCTTTCCTGCTCCTCTGATGCTGCTTGGCCTGCTGTGTTCATCCAGCTCTACACCTTGTTATCTCAGTTACTATCACTCGATAGGACAGACTTTGTATATTGATAAGAAAAGAAGTGATATGCCAAAGCTTTGTGTCTTGCAAGGATGCCAAATTTCAAACGGAGCAACAATTTATACCACTTAAGAGGAATTGATTGTTTGAGGCATTGTCATCGAAAATTTACCTAGGAAATAGAGTCCCCCAACGTTTTTGTTTCATTCAAAAAAGGACCAATGCCAGGCACGTTCCTTTTGCCTGCAAAATTTAGGTCCCCCGCATACTAACATATGTAGCTTCTACTAAGTGCAAGCGAGCTACATTCCAAGGCTGATTGTTAATATAATTGATTGTTAATATAATTCTGTTGATTGTTCAACAGGTGCTAACCAAACAAAATCAGATCCAACATTAGACGTTATGTTCCGAGTTTTGCCAGCATGCGTTAGTTGAGTATAGTCACTACACTGCCTATTGGAACAGTTGAAGGAACACTGTTTAATGTGATCTGTCAGTCAATAGGGCATTTTGAATTAAAAAGTGTGGGGCACAATAGTTGCCTCATGCATTCCCTCATACCTTGACTAGTCAGTGCCTACTCGTCAATCAATCTTTTGCCCAGATAGTTTTATTTGCTTCTCTCTTTGAAACTTGGCATTCTTGCATCTGTCCTGAGAGATCTATTCTATCCGACATGTCTCATTTCAGCAATGTAAAAATTCCTAAGGATAGAGAATGACAGCTAGAGAAAATGCAGAAAATTAATGGTCTTTATACTTCCTGCTTTGAGAAATTTTTTTTGCAATTACTACTTGCAAATGTGAATTGACTACCATTTGGCTTAGTCCACACCTTAGCAACAGATAGCAACTCCTTAGTTACTACTCCAGATCATTGCATCTGAGAATATTATTTACTCTGATTAGCTGTCTCACTTTCTTTTTTTACAGTTTATTATTAGTGCGTTCTTTCAGGGGTAGATACTTAGTATCTCTTAGTTGATAAAGACCTGTGAATACAGGATGTAAACATGCATTATATTCATTCAATTGGGTATATATGCATACTATGTGAACATGATCTGTACCTCAAATTTAGTTTAGCCTGTATTGTATTGGCCTTCACTCAACCCCCACTGGGTTGAAATCTATAGCAGAGGTCAATGGATGCCTCTATAATCATTACCAATTTATTTACCAATTTCATTACCTACAAGTTTAGGAACTAAGATGTCACCTTGGAAAGAACAGAGAATAACACAGGAACTAGCCCTGTGGCCCATTATGTCAGTGCCAACCATGACTCAGATTCATACAGCGCAGAAATTGCCCTTCGGTCCATCGAGGCTGCACCAACATAACTACCACTAAAAGTATGCTAATTCTAATTTCCTGCACTTGTCCCATCTCCTTGAACGTTATGATATTTGAAGTTCTCATCCAAATTCCTTTTTTTTTAAAAAAAGATTATATGGTTTCCAGCCTCTACTACCTTCCCTGACAATGCATTCCAGATTCCCACCACCTGCTGCATGAAAAAGTTTTTTTCCCCAAATCCCCTCTGAATCTCCTGCCCCTTATCCTAAAACAATGCCCTCTTGAGATTAATCCTTCAACAAAGGGGAACAGCTGCTTTCTAGTCACCCTGTCCAAAGCCCTCATAATCTTATACACCTCAATCATGACCCCCTCAGTCTTCTCTGCTCTAAAAAAAAAATCCAAGCCTATCCAGTCTCCCCTTATAGCACAATTTCTCAATCCCAGGAAACAGTCTGGTGAACCTCCTCTGTACTCACTCCAGTGCTATCTGCCTCACTACTGGAAGGGTATATCAGAACTGCACACAGTACTCAGTTATGGCCTGACCAACGTTCTGTACCTCGTTGCTCTTATGCTCCATGCCTTCTTCACTATCCTACTCATGCACTTTGCCGACTTCAGGGATCTGTGAATAATTACCCCAAGATCCCTCAGTTCCGCTAAGCTACCCATTGTCCTACCATTCATTAAATACTCCCTCATTATATTTCTTCTTCCAAAGTGCACCACCTCACATTTATCAGGGTTAAATATCATCTGCCACTAGTCTGCCCATCTGACCAACCCATTTATATCTTCCTATAACTTACAACCATCTTCGTCGCTATTAACCACTCTACTAATCTTGGTGTCGTCTGCAAATTTGCTTTACATTTCCCTCCACATTTTCATCTCTATCACTTATGTCTATAACAAACAATAAGGATCCCAGTACTGATCCTTGTGGTACATGATGCCATTCTAAACAAATCCTATCTGCCTGCACATGGTCCACATCCCTCTATTCCCTGCCTTGAAAGAGTACATTTACATTGTGTTTCTCAATCTTATAATGTTCCAAAACAGCATTACAGAAGTATTTAGATGTGATCACTGTTGGAATGGAGGAACTGTGTCAGCCAATTTGTACACAGCAAGTATTGCGATAATATGCTGCTGGTTAAGGATAAATATTGACCAGGGATTACTTTTCCATTATCTCTGTAATAGCCATGACGTGGAGGGACCAGTGTTGGTCTGGGGTGAACAAAGTCAGAAATCACACAACACCAAGTTATAATCCAACAAGTTTATTTAAATACACAAGCTTTCGGAGAAGACTGAGGCTCCAAAAGCTTGTATTTTTAAATAAACCTGTTGGACTATAACCTGGTGTTGTGTGATTTCTGACTTTGAAATAGCATCACAGACTATTTTAATTACACTTTAGATAGATGGGCCTCGGTTTAACATCTCATCCAAGACAATACCTTTGTTAATGCAACACTGTACTGGAATGGTAACCTAGATGTTTGCACGTATTTGGGACAAAGTTCTAACATATAGTTAAGCAAGGAATACAGGTAGTAGGTAAGTAGTCGTTCATGTTATTTTAAGATGATAAACAGCTTTTTGGGCAAGTTACTGAAGGTGCCAAAGAAAAAATGCAGGAAAACTGGTTTTAAAACAAAACTGCCCCAGTACTTTCAGTTTACTCATAACAATTGAATAGAGTTAACAGCAGAATTCACTTTGTTCAAAAAAAAACTATGAGGGGTAGTGAAGTGGACATGCAGGAAATCTGTCTCCACACTACCAATTATGCCAGCAAGAGGCAAAAGTGTAGTAGCTCTGAAAAAACACAAGGATATTCAAGGACTGCTAGTACTTTATCGTAGATGTAATACAACATTGTGGGTTAGCTAGCTCTGAAAATAAAAACCAACAACTTATCAGGGATCCCTGGCAGCCATCAGTCTTGAAATACAATGGTCAAGATGCCAAAGCAATTCAGCTCCTCTTCCACATTACAATGTGGGTGGCTGCAAGAGGCCTTGAGAATCAAATATGTAAGCAATAGTTAGTACCCCACTGGTGGTTCAGGTATAAGGAACAGGCTCAGATGATAAAAGTGGGTGCAATATTAACTCTTGAAACACTATATTTTCCTCTCTTTCACACATCGGCTTCAACTTAATAATGCAACATAACATTTAAATGTGATCAGTTATTAATCCTGGGTTGGCAGAGTTAGATTTAAATTATAGAGTCATAAAGTCATTGTGTGGAAACGTACCCTATCCTGGGGAAAAGACTTGCTATTCACTTTATCTATGCCCCTCATGATTTTAAAAACCTCTCTAAAGGTCACCTCTCAACATCCTATGCTCCAGTGAAACAAAGTCCCAATCTATCCAGCTTCTCCTTGTAACTCAAGCCCTCCAGGTCTAGCAATATCCTTGGAAATTTTTTCTGCACCCTTTCCAGTTTACTAACATCCTTCCTACAGCAGGATGGCCAGAACTGCACACAATACTCCAAAGGTGGCCTCACCAACATCCTGCACAACCGCAACCATGGCATCCCAACTCCTATACTCAATGGTCTGAGCAATGAAGGCAAGCATGCCAAACACCTTCTCTACCACACTGTCTACTTGTGTCACAACTTTCAAGGAACTATGCACCTGAACCCCAAGGACTTTGTTCGGCAACACTGCCCCAGGACCCTAGCATTAACTGTTAAGTCCTGCCTTTGTTCATCTTACCAAAAAGTATAAAAATAGAAAGGTTTGCTCAAACTAAAACAAGACAGACCACATGTGGAATATTGTGAACAGTTTGGGTCCGTTTATCAAAAGGAAAGATATACTGGCATTAGAGGCAGTTCAGGGAAGGTTCACTAGGCTGATCCAAAGTAGGGAGGGACTGTCGTATGAAGAGAGGTTTAGTATATAGATAACACAGTGTGGAACTGGAGGTCTACAGCAGGCCAGGCAGTGTCAGAGGAGCAAGAAAACTGACGTTTCGGGCAGCCCATTTCTGAAGAAGGGTCCCGACCCAAAATGTCAGCTTTCCTGCTCCTCTGATGCTGCCTGGCCTGCTGTGTTCCTCCAGCTCCACGCTGTATTATCTCAGAGTCCAGCATCGGCAGTTCTTACCATCTCAGAGGTTTAGTATGTTGGGCCTGTATTCATTGGAGTTTAGAAGAACAAGAGTCAACCTTATTGATACATAAGATTCATAGGAGACTTGACAGGGTAGACGTGGAAAGGTCATTTCTCTCTGAGAATGACTAAGACCAGAGGGCAGAAGGGATTGCCCATTTAAGACAGAGATGAAGAGGAATTTCTTCTGATGGTAGCAAATTGGTGGAATTCTTTACAGCGGAGAGCTGTTGAAGCTATGTCAATAAGTATATTCAAGGCTGAAGTAGACAGATTTTTAATCACTAAGAGAATCAAGGGTTTATGGGAAAAAGGCAAGAAAGTAGATTATCTGATCAACTATAATCTCACTGGAGTGGAAAAGCAGACTCAATGGGCTGAACAAATACAGAATTTGCCGGAAAAGCTCAGCAGGTCTGGCAGCATCCGTGAAAACAAAAATCAAAGTTAACATTTCGGGTCCGTTCTGAGGAAAGGTCACCGGATCCAAAACATTAACTCTGATTTTTTTTCTTCACAGATGCTGCCAGAGCTGCTGAGCTTTTCCAGCAACTTCTGCTTCTGTTCCCGATTTACAGCATCCATAGTTCTGTTGGTTTTCAATGGGCTGAAGGGCCTACTTCTGCTCACGTAGTATGATCTAACTTCTGGAAGTTAACTTTTTCAAGTACTTTGGTGTCAGGAACTTGAACTGTTTTGACTTTTAGAATTTGGCAAAGACAGGAGGTGTGGATGAAACTTAGCTCCTTTCATGCTTGCTCACGTAGTCTAGATCACATTGTCTTACAGCAACATGAAATATGGGTTTGACATGCCTCTAAGTTGGTCTTTAATGCTAATTTTGTATTATTCCACACATGCTTAGTCAGTTGGCTGAACATGGTTTCTGCCTTTCCAAAGCAAGAATGTAGGTAATTATACAGACTCAAGTCAAACGATACAATTGATTCCAGGCAGCAAACCCTGCATACAACCTCAGGTTGATAATGTTGGCAGCTAAAACTTCTCTAACTGATAACATACCTTACACTATTGTAGGTGTTTTTAGAATAGTGGTTAGCATAAACTAATTACAATCTCGCAAAAAGTTCATTAAACGCCAGTGAATGGCAAACACTATCAATGAAAAGTTATCCTTTCAGAAGTGACATGCAAATTTAGAAGTTTTCTAACTGATCTCGTACCGAGTAGCTTCATTTTCTATACCAGATGGGAAAACAATGGTACAACGGACAATAATATACAATTCCCAGAAAATTCTCAATTTGGACATGTTAGAGAAGTATATTGTAAGTATACCCATTAAACGCTCCAAGGACAGGGCCAACAAGGGTTTCAAAATCCAGAGGAAATTTCCTCTATTCATTTTAACTAAAAATAAACCTCATTTCACAACGACCCCATCAAGCACACCTGGAACAGGGATGGTGCAGGGTTTAAAAAAAAAGTCCCTTATGCTTCTGCCAATGGGTCCAAAAGCAATACTAAATAAAACAGACCTTTTCTGGGGACAAAGCCAAGAACAAACAAACACAACGTTGAATGGAAACTTACACTACTTAATCAAAGTGTCATTACTCAAACTGATGATGCACTCCAGCCCTTGTGCTGCCCACCTGTCACAAAAGGTCTCCATCATACCGGTAAGCACCAGAAACAACCACCCTCTGTCTCCTACCTTCAAACCAATTTTGTATCCAATTGGCTAGCTCCTCCTGGATTTCATGTGATCTAACCCTGATAACCAGTTTACCATGCAGAACCTTGCTGAAGTCCATACAGACAATGTCTACCACTCCACTTTTAGCAATCTTCTTTATTCCCTCTTCAAAAAAGCTCGAGTCCAAGCTTCAAATATTGAGACTCATCAGGGAGGGGAGAGTTACCTGGACTCTGTGTTGCAGAAGGCAGTCATACCCCTTAGATTAACTAACTCAAATATGGTCAATGGTCAGATAGAGAAGGATATGACTACAATTGAGGCACGCACAGGGATCCAGACAGTAGTGCTGCAGGAAACTCAGCCCTTGACCTTGTCTAACAGGTTTGAGATTCTTGCTCCCTGTGTGGGCTAAAGCAAGGGCTTTAGGGAGGATGAGCAAACTGGCCATAGTGCCATGGTTCAGGAAGCCATTCAAGAGGAGGGAGAAAAGAGAGATGTAGCTATAATCGGGTATCGTGTAGTCAGGAAAATAGACACTCTTCTCTGTGGACAGAATCAAGAGTTCCGAAAGCTCTGTTGACCGCCCGGTGCCCAGGCTCAGGATCTCACTTCTGGGCTGCACAGGAACTTGAAGTGGGAGGGGAAAGATCTACTTGTCATCGTCCACGTAGGTACCAATGATATAGGTAGAAAGAGAAAAGGAGGTTCTGTTGAGGAAATATGAGCAGCTAGCTGCTTAATTAGAAAGCAGAACCAAAACGATAATGATCTCCAGATTACTACCTGCACTGCAAGCTAATTGACACAGTCAGTCAATCAGCAAGACTAAAGAGATAAACGCCTGATTCAAAGATTGGTGTAAGAGAAATAGGTTCAGATTCATGGGATATAGGCATTACTACTGGGGAAGGAGGGAGCTGTTCCGATGGGTGAGGCTCCACCCAAAGTCCTGGTGACATTACGAAGGCCATTGATAAGGCTAGTGATAACTAGCTAGTGGGTTCAGTTGCATGGAAAATTAGAAAATTAAAGGTAAAGGAGAAAGTGGGACTGCAGGTTAGTGAAGAGGCTGATTGTTACCAGAAAATGAAAGGAAGGGGTAGAAAATATGAATCTCATATTTCACCAAGGAAATAAAGTGTAGGGAAATTTGATAATCAAACAAACTTAAAGGCTTTGTACCTTAATTCAAAAAGCATTTGGAATAAGGTAGACAAACCAACAGCACAAATTGAGATAAATAAATATGATCTCATAGCCATTAAGAAATATGGCTACAAGGAGATAAAAACTAGGAACTTAACATTCAGGAATATTTGACCTTTAGGAAGGACAGGAGGCATGGAAAAGGCGGAGGGGTAGCACTATTCATAAACAGTTGAAAAGGAGGACAGTTACGAGTGACGATTTCAGCTCAGATGATATAGATTCCATTTGGGTGAAGGTTAAAAAAGAAAGCAAGGAAAAAGAAAACGAACATTGGTAGCAGTAGTATACAGACCCTCAAAACAGTAATCACTCTGTATAAAAAGGCTATAAATCAAAGACAGCAAGATGTAAAAAGAATAAAGCAATAATTACGGATGATTGTAATCCTCGTTCATTGGGTCAATCAAATTGGGAAGGGTAGCTACAAAGTGTGCATTAGGGATAGTTTCCTACAGCAGTATGTCAAGCAGCCAATCAGGGAACAAGTTTACTCATTACCCATTACCAGATCCAAGTTATAAGGCAGATTTAACAAACGACCTCAGAGTAAAAAGTCCCTTAGAAGTAGTGACCATACATGATTGAATTTAATATTCAGTTTGAGTATGAGAAATTTAGGTCAGAAACAACTGTTTAATTTAAATAAAAGAGAATTACCATGAAATGAGGATAGCATTAACTAAAGTAAACTAGCAGATAGATTAGCAGGAATGACAATAAGAAAGCACTGGTAGACATTTAAGGAGGCAATTCATGACAATCAGCAAAAGTACATCCCAGTTAGGAGGAAAAATTCTAAAAGAGAGATAAACCAACTGTAGCTAACCAAGGAAATTAAGTAGAGTACTAAGTTTAAAGAGAAAGAACACAGGGAGGCAAAAGTCAGCAAAGACTGGGATAATTTCAGAATCCAGCAAAGGAGGACTAAAAACAATAAGAGAGAGACACACACAAAGTAAACTGAGTGCAAACCAGCGTGGAACATAAAAACTGATAATAGAGCTAGTTTAAATATACATTAAAAAGGAAGACAGAGGTCAAATTGAACATAGGCCCCTTAGTAAAATAATCTGGGGAGACAGTAATGGGGAAAAAGGAAATGGCAGAGGTGTTAAACAGTTACTTTACATCAGTCTTCACAGTAGAAGATACTTCGAACATTGCATTAATACTTTAAAACATTCGGGAGGAAAAGTACCATCACTAAAGGAACATTAGTCAAACTAATGGGGCTAAAAGTGGATAAGTCCCCTGGCCCTGAAGACTTGCATCCCAAGATCCTAACAGAGATAGCGGAGGCACTGGTTGCGATTTCCAAAAATCTTTGGACATGAAGTACCAGAGGATTGGAAAACTGCCAAATGACATCCCTATTCAAAAGGGAGGGAGACAAAAAGCGGATAAGTATAGGCTGATTAGCCTAACATCTATTGGAATCAATTATTACAGTATTAGCAACATATTTGAAAAACCTTAATTAAATCAAGCAGCGCAGTATGTCTTAATGAAAGCAAATTCATGTCTGACTAATTTCTTAGAGTTTTTCAAGGAAGTCTCATACTTGTGCATGAAACACAGATAGCTAGCATACAGGTACAGCAGGAAATCAGGAAGATTAATGAAATATTGGCCCTTATTTCAAGGGAGTTGGAGTATAAGAGTAGGGAGTCTTACCTCAACTATACAAGGTGCTGGTGAGACCACATCTAGAAGCACAGAGCAGGTTTGCTCACCTTATTTAAGAAGAGATATTATTGCATTGGAGACAGTTCAAAGAAGTTTCGCTACAATGATCCCGTTATGGAGGGATTGTCTTAGGGACAAACGTTAAACAGATTGGGTCTCTACTCATTGGAATCTAGAAGAATGAGGTGTGATCTCATTAATACATAGAGGATTCTTAAGGGTCCTGACAGGGTAAATGCTGAAAGGAAATTTCCCCTCATGGAGAAGTCTAGGACCAGAGGACACAGTCTCACAATTAAAGGGGCACAGAGATGAAAAAGAATTTCTTGAGGGTTGAGTGTCTTTGAAACTCCTTGCCACAGAGAATGCAGGGGCAGAGTCCTGTACCTGCAGATAGGTTCACCACATTGCTGCACACACAGGGGATGAAGTTGTACAAGTCTTCCTCCCAATTTCAAAATAAAAAGAAAATCAGCAAACCCTGAAAGTATACATGGCAACCTGAAAATCAAGCAAAATCTGATTCACAACTCTGATGACGTTTATGGCTGTAGCCATATACACGTTGTAACTTGAAAAGAAGATGCACCCCAACATTTTTAGTATTGGTAAACAATACATTAACGTCTGAAAAGTGTAATACAAACGGTATAAGCACAAATTTGGCAATACATTTCCATGGAGAGTTGGGGAAATGTTGCATCCAAAGTTATTGAATTTTAAACCTTAATATGATGTTCTGGTTCATTCTAAATAATTTTACACAGCACAAAAGACTTTTAAACTTTCAAAACATGAAAAACACTGTGATATCCAAATCTTATTAAAAACAGCCCAAAGACCATCACTTCTCCAAAAGATATTTTGCTACTCTTCCACTATTAACCAGTGATACCCTTCTTTGTCTGACTGTTCATCATTTCCTCACCTTCAACATCTATCTGCCTTCATTCAACTTGGCATTACTTTTCCATTGCCAACCCCCACCTCACTGTTCTAGCACTCTTCTCACTTCTACATCCTCCCAATTCAAATTACAATTCTTATCATAATCTCTAACTCCCTTAGCTCATTCTCCCTCTATTATTCCTTTCCTCAGAGTAGATCCTTGAAATCCTTCACCCTCTTCTTCCTTCCCATTAATTTCACCCTTCCTTGGATCATTCCCATTTTCCATTATCAAACTTTCTTTTTAATTTATATCACACATGACAATAGTACTCTACATCTTTACTTCTAAGACACAGGATTCTCTCTCTTAAGGGCTGTACGCTGTCTTCTTTGACTAAGTAATCAATATTTGGAATGGACATTTTAAAGGTGTGTCCAAAATGGTAGCAGCAGCAGCAGCACTGAAATAAAGAAACTAAAAAGGAAGTAGTAATGGTTCCCACGGAATAAAAGCCATGTATTCAATCATGTACTCATGCTTTAATATTTCACTATATCTGAGTTTAAGGAGTTTCTTCAGAAACTATACTACAGGCAAGTATAAAAATAGCATTCTGACATCTTTAAGCAAATGGGTACACTAAACTGAACAATGGGAAGTAGCAAATAAAAATCGTTAATTCATCTAATATTAAAATTGGTATAAAATTAGTCAAAGCAACACTGTTGTAATATTGCTGATAAAGACTTTTTTTTGAAACTTTCCACCTTATACTCATCAGGACAATTTGCAAGGGACACTGAAGGATAGGAAAAACATTTATGCTGTATCAATATTGCGCTGATTGTTTGAAAAGTGAATTAAAAAACCCGATTGATAGTACATTCTCCATGGCAAGACCTCTATTTAATAATGACTGATAGTTAATTGCCAAGCTTTGTTTAAATTTTAAACATGGAATGTTGACTGCTTCATTTTGCAAGGCAAATGCCTTGACCACTCACTCAGAGAATGATTATCACCTATTTTGTTGTGTTGAAACAGGTGCAGTAGGTGTGCACATTCTCCTGTCTGCAAAGCACAGGGTCGATTAATATGTAGTTTCCAGCATACACAAGTGGGTCATATCACAAATTCAACTGATAATATTAAATTGGTTGTCAGCATGTGATAATCTTGTCTAATGACAGCATCACATTTAAAGTTGGGCTCTTTGTTGTGAGTTTTGAAAGCACAGTCTGGTTGGACACAGTCAGGCAGTCAGAAAGAATGAGGGATGTCTAGATAGGATGACACTAGAGATACAGGTACAGGAAAAGCAGTGTGAGACTTAGTATCAGGAAAATAGAATGGAGTTAAAGAAAAGAGAAGCCACAAGGCACTTGACACATGAGCAATGAAGAAAAGGCTGAGGGAAGACTGGATTGAACATAAATAAGGAATGGCAAAGCAGGAAGTAGTACGAGGGCAAGAAACAACAATTAACATGGATTGCAGTTAGAGGCAAAAATCAAAAGCTCGACAATGGCTATTTCCAGCTTGGAGTGCCAATCTACATACTAATTGGAATAGGGATAAACGTATCAGTAAAGCACACCTGTGTCTACGGATTTACGTTGGAAGAAAGGATTTGTTTCGAAGGGAAACTGACACAAACACAGTGGAACGGACACAAAGCAGAAACAGCACTTAAAGCAGGCTAGGTCTGAGGTCCTACCAATAAAGATAAATACTGTGTGGAAAAATGCTTTCAACCAAAAAAAAAAGTGGGTAGAAACATACCCTAAAGATAAAAAATGATAATGCGCAAAGACCAGGGTACAAAAGGAGTTAACATATAAATACTTTGGAACAGAAACAGAAAATATTTAAATAACTTTCTTGAAAAAGCAAAAAGTGAGGAAAAATAAAAACACTATAATACCTATAAATGGTTGTCTTTGTTCTGTACAGCAAAGTATGATAGATTAAAAAGAATGAGAAAGACATTGTCATGCAAGGGGTGAGGGTCGGAACAGTTACCCAAAGTGTTATATTCATGAAGGCACATAAAAGATACTAATAAGTGAAGAGCACAAATTAAAATTAAAGGGAATAATCTTCTGGATACTCCAGAGACCTGACTATAAGTTGGACCAATTTTGAAACATCTTTAGAAAGAGCAGGGAAATTTGGTAGAAAATACTAGAATCAATGTTGGCGAAATACACGAATAGAGTTGGGGAAATAAAGGAATTCAGCCAGGATGAACAGCCAGTAGAAGCTGAGTAGAACAAAGGATGCAAAGGCTCTGATGAGAAGTAGCTACTAGTCTTACAGTGAGAATATGTAAATAAAATGTTTGGCACCTATGTAGTAGAAGCAAAAGCCACAAACCAAAACCTTAAATTTAATTAAGGCAACCCTTCATGGGATGAGAAACAAACTGACCGCAGTAAACTAGCTGAACTGTTAAAGGGTAACTATATGGCAAAATAAAAATGTCCCAAAGCGCCTCACAGAAGCATTATAAAATACAATATGATACTGCCATGTTAGGAGATATTAAACAAGGTAATCAAAAACTTGGTCAAAGACAGATTTTAAGGAGTGTCTTAATGAAACAACGCTAGAAAGTGAGGCGGAAAGGTGAAAAGAAGAGAATTCCAGAGCTTGGGACCGATGCAACTAAAAGCAGAGTGGTGAACCAATGAAAAATCAGAGATGCTCAATAGGTAAGAAAGGGATATAGAGGATTTTGAAATCAAAGTTGCAAGTTTTAAAACCAGTAAGTTGTATTATGGACAGCCAATGAAGGTCAGAAAGTGCAGAGTGATAAATGAAGGGGATATAGTGCTAGTTAAGATACCAGCTGCAAGGTCATGGATGATCTGAAGTTAACGAAGGGTAGAATGTGGGAGAACAGCCAGGAGTGCTTGAACTAGTGAAGTCTAGCCATAACAAAGGTTTGAATAAGGGTTTCAACAGCGGGTGAGCCAAGGGAGGACAAAGGTACTGACATGGAAACAGTTAGAACATAGAACAGTACAGCACCTTCAGTCCACGATGTTGTGCCAACCTATTATCCTACTCTAAGATCAAACTACCCTGCATACCCTACCATTTTACTATCATCCATGTGCCTATCCAAGAGTCGCTCAAATGTCCCTACTGTATCTGACTCCACTACCACCACAGGCAGCGCATTCCACACACCCACCACTCTCTGTGTAAAGAACCTACCTCTGACATCTCCCCTATACCTTCCTCCAATCACCTTAAAATTATGTTCCCTCATAATAGTCGTTTCTGCCCTGGGAAGAAGTCTCTGGCTATCCACTCTATCTATGCCTCTCATCATCTTGTACACATCTATCAAGTCACTCCTCATCCGTCTTCACTCCAATGAGAAAAGCCCTAGCTCACTCAACATTTCCTCATAAAGACCTTGCCCTCCAGTCCAGGCAGCATCCTGGTAATTCTCCTCTGCAGCATAACCTCGCAGCTCAAACTCAATTCCCCTGCCAATGAAAGCCAACACACCGTATGCCTTCTTTACAACCCTATCAACTTGGGTAGCAACTTTTGAGGGATCTATTGACGTGGACCCCAAGATCCCTCTGTTCCTCCACACTGCCAAGAATCCTGCCATTAACCCTGTATTCGGCATTCAAATTCGACCTTCCAAAATAAATCGCTTCACACTTTTCTGGGTTGACTTCCATCTACCACTTCTTTGCCCAGCTCTACATCCTGTCAATGTCCCACTGCAACCTACAACAGCCCTCCAAACTATCCACAACTCAACCAACCTTTGTGTCATCAGCAAACTTACTAACCCACCCCTCCACTTCCTCATCCAAGTCATTTATAAAAATCACAAAGAGCAGAGGTCCCAGAACAGAACCCTATGGAACACCACTGGTCACCGAGCTCCAGGCTGAATACTTTCCATCTACTACCATCCTCTCTCTTTTATTGGACAGCCAATTCTGTACCCAGACAGCCAAATTTTCCTGGATCCCATGCCTCCTTACTTTCCGAATGAGCTTACCATGGGGAACTTTGTCAAATGCCTTGCACATTAACTGCTCTGCCTTCATCAATGTGTTTTGTCACATCCTCAAAGAATTCAATAAGTCTTGTGAGGCATGACCTGCCCCTCACAAAGCCAAGCTGACTATTTCTAATCAATGTGCTTTTCCAAATAATCATAAATACGACCTCTCAGAATCCTCTCCAATAATTTGCCCACCACAGAAGAAAAACTGACTGGTCTGTAATTCCCAGGGTTATCCCTATTCCCTTTCTTGAACAAGGGAATAACATTTCCCACCCTCCAATCATCTGGTACTACTCCAGTGGACAGTGTGGACACAATGATCATTGCCAAAGGCGCATCAATCTCTTTCTTCGCTTCCCGTAGCAACCTTGGGTATATCCCATCTGGCCCAGGGGATTTACCTATCCTCATGTATTTTTTTAAATTTCTAGCACATCCTCCTTCCTAACATCAACCTATTCAAGCACATCTGCCTGTTTCACGCTGTCCTTACGGACTACAAGGTCCCTCTCACTGGTGAATTCTGAAACAAAGTATTCATTAAAGGACCTCCCCTACATCCTCCAACTCCACGCACAAGTTCCCTCCACTATCCCTGATCGGCCCTACCCTCACTCTGGCCATCCTCTTTTTCCTCACATAAATATAGAATGCCTTGGGGTTTTCCTTAAACCTGCCAAGGCTTTTTCATACCCCCTTCTAGTTCTCCTAAGTCTATTCTTCAGTTCCTTCCTGGCTACCTTGTAGTCCTCTAGAGCCTTGTCCAATCCTTGCTTCCTCAACCTTAAGTAAGCTTCCTTCTTCCTCTTGACTAGATGTCCCACATGTCTTGTCATCCAAGGTTCCTTCACTTTACCATCCCTTCCTTGCCTCAGTGGGACAAACCTATCCAGCACACGTAGCAAGTGCTCCCTAAACAACCTCCCCGTTTCTGTTGTGCATTTCCCTGAGAACATCTGTTCCCAATTTATGCTCCGCAGTTCTTGCCTAATAGCATTGTAATTCCCTCTCCCCCAATTAAATACTTTCCTATACCATCTGCTCTTATCCCTCTCCATGACTATAGTAAGGTCAGGGAGTTGTAATCACTTTCACCAAAATGTTCACTCATGGTTGGGAGATGTTGGTTTCATTGAAGATGTGGCTATGTGGTCTTAAGCTTATCAGAGTATTTGAGTTATACAGCTTGGAAACAAATCCAACCAGTCCATGCCAACCATAATCCCAAACTAACCCAGTCCCACCTGCCTGCACTTGGCCCATATCCCTCCAAACATTCCTTATTCATGTACTTACCTAAATATCTTTTAAACATTGTAATTGTACTCACATCTATCACTTCTTCTGCAAGTTCATTCCACACACAAACCACTCTTTAAAAAAAAAATGCCCCTCATATCTTATTAAAATCTTTCTCCCCTCACCTTAAAAATATGTCCCCTAGTCTCGAAATCCTTAACCCTAGGAAAAAGACATCTGTCATTCACCTTTTTTATACCCCTCATGATATTACAAACGTCTATAAGATCACTCCTACACTCCAGTGAAAAAAGGTCCCAGCCTATCCCGCCTCTCCTTATAACTCAAACCCTCCATTCCTGGCAACATCCTGGTAAACCTTTTCTGAACCCTCTCCAGCTTAATAACATCATTCATATAATAGGGCGACCAGAATCGGACATAGCACTCCAGAAGTCTCACCAACATAACGTCCCAACTCCTATACTCAATGGTCTAAGCAATGAAGACAAACGTGCTAAATGCTTTCTTAACCACCCTATCTTTGCATGGCACAAACTTCAAAGAATTATGAACTTGAACCCCAGGGTCTCTCTTTTCTACAACACTACCCAAAGCCCTACCTTTAATTGTATAAGTCCTGCTCTTGCTTGTTTTACCAAAATGCAATATCTCTCATTTATTCAAATCGCACTGCTCTGCCACTCTTCAGCACACTGATCAAGATCTCTTTGTAATCTTAGATAGCCTTCTTCACTGTCCACTATACCACCAAGTTTGGTGTCATCCACAAACCTATTAACCATGCCTTTTACATTCAAGTGAATCAAATGTGACCCAGCTTGCAAATAACGTGATTTAGTCTTAGACAATTGCCAGGGAGCCAGATAGAAAGGAGTTTTTCACTAGGCAATGGAGTTTGGAGCGAGAACTAAAGACAGTGGTTTCAAGTTTCAAAATATTTAAGTGAAGGGGATTTCTGCTCATCCAATTCTGGACAAGCAGGGAAGAATTCTAATATACGAATAGAACAATTGGGGATTTGAGAGACGTGGTGCTGAGCTGAAGCTAGGTCACTTATGGGTATATCAAAACAACTGCTATGCTTTCAATTGATGTCACCAACCAGCAGCATATAGTTGAGAAATAGGAAAGGACCAAATCATAGACCCCTAGAGGATTTGACAGCTAATGATGCAGGATTAGGAACTCATCAGAAAGTGATTCTCTGGCAATGGTGAGGTAAAGAATGAAACGAGGTGAAAACTGTCCTTTCCTGCTGGATAACAGTGGATAAACTTTGGAAGAGTTGCTTCAGTCATGCATGTCAAAGGCATCCATTGCTACAGTCACATAGGATGACCTTCATTGGAGCTATTTTGATACTGTGGCAGGTGCAGAAATCAGGAGTTCCAGGCAAGAATTTGGGAAGTGACAACAAATTCAAGGATAAAATTAAGAAGTGTAGATGCTGGAATCTGAAACAAAAATAAATTGCTGGAGAAACTCAGCAGGTCTGGCAACATCTGTGGAAAGAAAGCAGAGTTAACATCGAGTCCAGTGGCCCTTCTTCAAAACTGAACAGCTAATACCACTTTAACCCCACACATTTGATCACAACATTAAATAAAAATACACACACAAAAACAGTAGTTTATAAGAATCATAAACTACTTCAAGATCAGCTGCAGGATTTTTTCCCCTAGTTCATGGTGCAAATGCATGTGTTTTAGGAGATCTCTTTTACTGATCTAGACTTTGAATATAGTCACCATTGTCCCAGAGGACACAAGGCTGCTCTCTCATTAGAGGGAAATGACTGGTGCAAATTTAATCTGTGGATCACCGCACCTTCACTCATGTCTTGTAACAAGACCTCTAGAGCAATGTCAGAAAACAGTGTGCATGCTCTGTCACGTATTCTGCCATTTTTCTAAAGTCTCAGTCCAGATTTATTTTCAAAAGAAAAGAACTTTGGTAACTGCTGGTAGCACTGCTCACTTAATCTGTTACCTCCTGCTGATACAAACACCAAATAGTACAAGCAGTTCTGGCTGGATGCAACAATCATTTCAAACTGCAGGCAACACAGATTTAGAATGCTTAGTGAAATGGGTCCAATTTAACGCACATCATCGCTGTATTGAAATTTTAGTGAGCTTCCCCATAGCCAACCTATCCATCCAGAGATGGTACATTAAAAACTGAACACAACATTTCAGGATGGACCTGGATTTTCTGTGATTCCAAAGCATTAGTACTATGTGTTTGACTCAAGTCCTGAGCTCCTGAATCACTTTATTCAACAAAGGTCTCTTTCACACATCTAATTGTTAATACAATCGTCTAATACCTTCTTACGAGAAAAAGTCCATTGGGGTGGGGTGGGGAAGGGGGGAAATGGAGGAAGGAAGGAGGAAATCTGCTATCACATTGTTAATCAATTCCTTCATTCTCCTTTCAAAACGTTATCCTATCTAAGTCTAAACCTTGATTTTGGCTGCCCTTTCTCACTATGAAGTCAGATATTGAATCCAATCGCATAATTGTTACTGCGCCAAGATCATTTTTTGCTTACAAATTGAAATATTTATTCACATTTACTACTTATCCTGCTCCTCTTGCCAAAGCTATTGTTAAAACATCTAATTGTAATCTCCTTTCCAAACTATGTATTCTAATTAGTCATCAGTTAGATATCCTTTAAAATGCACTTGTAACTATTTTTGCCTTTTTCACCTTAAGAGTTAATGAGACTAAATTTATTTCTAATGACCTTTGAACAAATATATGCAGTAAAATAGCAGCAAACATGCTCATGAATTAAATAATAAGATTAACCCTAGGATAAGCTGCTTGCAATATTAAATTAATGAATTCATGTTTGAAACACAATTCCACTTTAGATTATTTTCTTGAACATGATTTTAACATGAATTAAAATAAAGGCAACCCTACTGTAAGAAAATGGCACATTACATAGAGTAGGAAATGTTGTACCTTGTTCAAGAAAAGAGAGAAAACAGATAAGTAAGGTAATTATTGACAGTTACTGTCTCACTGCTAGTGAAAGAATTTGCTAGTATAAGGGACACACTTGTTAACATTTGGAAAGACAAAAGGTAATCTAGAATGGTAAACTCAGAGTTGCTTTGACCACTTCATCCTTGACTATTCAGTTCTAAAGAAATTAGCAAGTTTTACATAAAACCAATTTAAAAGTGTATTTGAACTTTGAAAATTAATACCACTATTTATAAACAGCACATCTATGGCAATGAAGTGACAACATGAATACTTCTTTCCATGTTTTAGCCAATGCAGAAAGCAAGGACAATAAGAAATTAGCATGTTTTGGTGACACATATGTAGTGATGGACTCAAGGCAGGTGTTGAGCTTACATCAATATTCTGAGAGCTACCACTGACAAGAAATGTAACTGGAACAGCCATTTAATTCTATGGCCACAAGGAAAGATCAGAAGCTGGGAATACTGTGACTAAGTGTTCACCTCCTGACACCACCATCTACAAAGCAAAGTCAGGAATGTGAAAACAAACAGTTGCCTGTTTGAATACAGTTCTAAGAATGGAGGGTAGCGAAAGTAACCCCAGTATTTAAGAAAGGAGGTAGAGAGAAAACATGGAATTATGGAACAATTAGTCTGATATCATTCGTAAGAAAAATGATAAGAGTCTGTAATAAAAGAGTAAGCATGGATTTATGATCGGGAAATAATGCTAGACACGTTTATTGGAATTGTTAGAAAGTAACTAGCACAGTTGATAAGGGGATCGATTGGATGTGCTTTACTTGGACTTTCAAAAGGTCCCACCCACATAAGCATGCAAAATTAAAGTGCATGGGATTGGGGGTGGTATACCGATATGGATAGAGAACTAGCTGGCAGACAGGAAACAAGAGAGTAGGAATAAATGGCTCATTTTCTGAGTGGCAGAGATCAGAGCTAGGTAGGACCCCAGCTATTCACAATATGTACATTAATGATTCAGATGAAGGAAGTAAACGTAATACTTCCAAATTTGCAGACAGCACAAAGTTAGGTGAGAGGGTGAACTGTGAGGAGGATGCAGAGAGACTGGTGTGTAATTTGGACAGTTGAGTGGGCAAATGCAAGACAGATGAAGTATAATGTGGATAAATGTGAGGCTACCCACTTTAACATCAAAAACAAGAAGGTAGATTATTATCTGCATGGCAATGGATTGGGAAGGGGGGAGGTGACCTGGGTGTCCTCGTACACCAAAAATAAACATGCAGTTGAGAAAGGATTTGAACACAGGAGCAGAGATGTCTTGCTACCACTGTTAGGGACTTGGTGAGACCACACTTCATATTGTGCATAGTTTTGGCTTCCTTATATTGTTCTGGCTAAGGAGGGAGCACAACAGAAGTTTACCAGACTGATTCCTGGGATGGCAGGACTGACGTATGAAAAGATCAGTTAGGACTATGTTCACTGAGAGTTTAGAAAAATGAGGGAAAATATCTTAGAAACCTATAAAATTCTAACAGGACTAGACAGTGTTGATGCAGAAAGATGCTCCCAATGACCTGGGAGCCTAAAACTAGGGTCACAGTTTAACGATATGGGGTAGACCAATTACGACTGAGATGAGGAGAAATCCCTTCACCCAGAGAGTGGTAATTGTGTGGAATTCTCTGCCACAGAAAGCAAATCGAGCCAAAACAGAATGTTTTCAAGAAGAAAACAGATATAGTAGCTCTTAAGGCTAAAGAAATCAGAGGGTGTGGGGTCAAATCGGGAACAGGGTATTGAGCAGGACCACGATCATACTGAATGGCAGAGTAGACTCGAAGGGCCAAATGGTCTACTCCTGTTCCTTATTCTATGTTTAATATTGAATAAGCTCAATACTATTTAGCATACAGCAGTACACTTTGAATCAGCATCCTGTCGACTACGTTAAACATTCACTTCATCTACCACCAGCAAGCAGTCACAACACAGTGTAACTGTTATAAAGTGGAGCTTGACGCCTCTGAGAACTGAAACCGAAACACCTGAACAGGAGCGCCTCATCCTATAATCTGTTAAAAGGAGTGCGAAAAGCAGTGTAACCCGCCTTTCAGCAACTGTTAGTGGTTAGACGAAACAAACTCGGATATTAATTTTGCAATCAACAATTAACAATTTATTTATCTAACTCTAACAGTGAACAAATTAACTAAACTATTAACAAACCAAATAAACCCCATCCAACTACTAACTATTCCTAAATAAAACAAGATTCTAATGGTATGCTGTTCCAATAAATATAGGTCCCACTTATATAAAGTAAAACTTAAAAAAACAGAATTTAATCTCTCAAAATTACAGCCAGGTTGCGTGTCTTCCAGAACGTTCTGTGCCTTCTGTCAGAAACACCTTCTCTGTTGATTCATTTGTCAGGAATATTAACTAGTTGTGCTGCTGGTACCTTTGACTTAGATGGTGTTTTCTCAATGACTTAAAGACGACTTTGAAGGCCAGCGACTCTCTAGAGAGCTGAGAGCTGTTAACTGTGGCAGATGGAAGTTAACTCTCCTGTCTTTGTCCAACCGCCCCCTTCTTTTATATGCTTGATGCCCTATCAATTTCTTACACTAGGATTGGTCCTATGTTGTCAAAACCATCAGATTTAAGTTTAATTGTTTTTTGGTATGCAAGTGCCTGGTTCAAATTGATTGGCTAAATTCAAAACTTCTTGTCTTGGTCACAGAACAAAATATCTGCTTGGCCTGCTAACTGCATGGCCTTTTGTAAAAATTTTCAATTTGAGTGCTCTCTGTGCACTTGCAAACCCACAAGCTGCTGCCCACAGATATCTTTTTTGAATCTGTGAGCATAGAAAAAGTACATCATCTTTTAAAGGGACCACACACTACTTTCCCCCATAACATTTTACAAACACCAAATTCTAAGTTCCTGCCTCCCAATCCACAAGTACTTTACCCAACTTCACAACAGTAAGATCTAAGGTGGATTGCTAGTCAAGGTTCCTTCAATAGGGGCTTTCAAAGCTATGACCTCACTAGAAGAACAAAGACAGTAGGTGCAATGGGAACACTGTCATCAGTTCAGTGAAGCAAATCAAGAAGGCAACTCATTACTAAAGTTATAAGGATAGATATTTCAACCATAATACTTTAGAAATTGAGGTGCCAGTCATATTTCTCCTGGGGATGCTGCAAGGTTAGGACCAAGTTACTTTTGTTGACTATCAAGTTGTGGGTTCCAGGAAATTAAGAATAGAGAGTGTTACAGTAAAAATAATATTTAGAAAATATAGCCCAACACTCCCCATTCTTAAAAAAATTCTTCACATCTCCATTTACTGTAGAAAATCAGGTCCATCCTCACGGCATCAGCATGACATTCACAACATATGATGAAGTGCAAAAACAAATAAAAGTGAGGTATTCACAGTACAAAAAGCAGGACAAATCCAATCCAACCAAATACCATCCCAACAATCTACTTTTAAACCATCAAATTGATGGAAGACACAACGGCAGATTATCAAGTAGCATTTACTCACAAATAACTTGCTTATTGATGCTCAGTAGGCATTTTCCAAAATCATTCAGCTCCAGATCGAATTGCAGCCTTAGTTCAAATATGAATCTGCATATAGTAAAATCTGGACAACATTCAGATTTGTGCTAGTAAGTGGCAGGTAACAGTCAAGTCACACAAGATGGGCAATGACCATCTTAACCAAGGGAGAACCTAATCTTGACATTATTTAGTTTCACCATTTCAACATCCTGGGAATTACCATTTACCAGAAGCCTAATCAAACTAGCATCTAAATACTACATCAACAGGCTGGGTATTCTGTAGCGAGTAACAACTGTCATCTCCCTACAGCCTGTCCAAAATCTATATGACACAAGTCAGGAGTATGAACACTCAACAGTTGTCTGGATAAGAGCCAATGACATTCTAAAAGCTTAACAATGTCCAGGACAAAGCAGTCTGCTTGATCAGCACCCACTCACATCCTGCACCACAACTGCAGTATGGCAGCAATGTATACCATTTGTAAGAGTCATACCAGCAACTCACAAGGCACACTTAACAGTGGCTTTCAAATATTCAACCACTACCATCTAGAAGGAATGATTAACAAGTGCATGGGAACACTACTTGGAAGTTCGCTTTCAAGTTGCACAGTAAACTGACTTGGAACTGCAATCACCACGACCAAAGTTCTGAAACTCTCCCTCCAGCAGCATCATGGGTATGCCTACCACATGGACAGCAGCTCAATTTCTCAATGGCAACCAGAATAGACAATAAAAAGTAGCTTTACTAGTGATATCCACATCTCACGAACTGAGAAAACTTCTCCGGACCTAATTTTGGTTAGAAAGTAATGAAAAAAAATCTGGAAATTGCTTTTTCAAACTATCCCAAAATTATATGTTTGCAATTGATTAAAAAGAATTTTAATAATTTGCAAAAATTTATTTTCAGAGCTATTTTTGCTGTATGGACTTGTATTGTTTTCACATAACTTTCATAAAAACATTAAGGTCTTCAATAAAACAAACCATAATTTTCAAGAAGCTTAAATTACACGAAGTCCAATAGTGTAATTTACTGTGTTAAAAGACTTTCAAGGTGAAGGTCATTCATTTCCAAGCAAGACAAGCAGCAATTTACATGATTCACAGAGACGTATTAAAGTGTCTTCCATGCTTATATAAATACCGTAATAAGCAGATTTTTAAAAATCTTTACCAGGAAACACAGTATATAATTCTCTGTCAGCTATAACACA
Organism: Rhincodon typus; assembly: GCF_021869965.1. Classification (NCBI taxonomy): domain Eukaryota; kingdom Metazoa; phylum Chordata; class Chondrichthyes; order Orectolobiformes; family Rhincodontidae; genus Rhincodon; species Rhincodon typus. The sequence goes on from NC_063332.1 coordinate 108,387,571, forward strand.
AAACCTTTCCTAAAATTTTTTTTTTCTGATGAAGGCCTTAATTAATGCTTCATTTTTGTAGTCTTTTCTGTGATACATGTTACTGTCCATTCCTTCCAACTTTATATTTATTTGGCCATTACTTGTCTCACAAACTCAGACCCTCTGAACAGAACCGTTAATATAATAGGACTTATTTTTATTTAGATTCGCTCACTACATAAACAATTACCAGCATTACAAAAATAATCCTAAATCTCAGCCTTAATTATAATCTCACTGAACATTTAAATAGCACTAATGCTTCTAACACTCATTTCTTCTCTACACAACAGTATTAGATACAGCTCTGCTTTCTTCACATCATCTCTTTTGCAGTTACTGACATTAATATTTAAGTCTTCCCTTTTGAATGGATACCTTTCTCCCAAATCCAAGTGAAATTAAAAGAAGCTAAATTTAGCCAGGCCTCCTTGAATCACAGAATCCCTGCAGTGTGGAAGCAGGCCATTCAACCCATCAAGTCCACACCAACCCTCCAAACAGCATCCCACCTAGACCCAGCACCCTACCCTATTCCCCTGCATTTCCCTACGGCTAATCCACCTAGCCTGCACATCTTTGGACTGTGGGAGGAAACTGGAGCATCCAGATAGACATTGGGAGAATGTGCAAACACCACACAACAGTCGCCCGAGGGTGGAATCGGGTCCCTGGCGCTGTGAGGCATAAGTGTTAAGTACTGAGCCACTGTCCCACCCATGAGTTAACAATGTATGAGTTTATTAATTATTAAATGCAGAAAGAATTAGAATGCAACACACATTGGAAATGAGAGGCAAGTCCAAACAGATAAAAGTTAAAAAAAAACAGATCAGTCTTTGAATTGTCCACGAAGAGTTTATAGTTGGAATGCTACAGTCTTTGCAGAACAGTTTTCCAGTAGTATTGACATCGGTAGTTGAACAGCTGGTTTAATTTTAGTCCTTAATTTTGAGATTGGTTGAGATTTGGTAGTTCTGATTGCTTTTGATCATGATTTAATTCCAGCATTCAGTGAGAGTGTGTGTCCTTCTGTTGTCCTGTTTCTTTTTGGCTGAATTGAGTCACAAGAGGTCTGCAGCACAGAAAAGGGCCTCTTGGACCATCAAGTTTGCTTCTGCTCTAATCCCTTTTCCAGCACTTGGTCTATCGACAAGGCCTATTGCCTTCCATACCCTGGGGTCACAAATACGCAAACATTTCTTAAATGTTAGGACGGGTCCTGCCTCTACCACCCTGACAGGCAGTGTGTTCCAGATTCCCACCACCATTTGGATGAAAAAAAAAGTCCTCACATCCCCTCTAAACCAACTGCCCCTTACCTTAAAATCTATGCTCCCGGGTCATTGATCCCTCCACCAAGTGGTAAGGTTCTTTCCAGTCTACGCTATCTACGCCCTTCATAATTTTATCATTGCGATCACATGCTCCCTTAGTCTCCTCTGCTCCAAGGAAAACAACTTGAGTCTATCCAATCTCTCTTCATAACTAAAACTGAGTGAGAAGGGTCTTCCTTTACCTGAAACACAGTGGTGACTAGAAGATAGTTCAACTGTGACCTTCACATCACATGCTCTAACTGATAAGATTGGTACAAAGCGTCCCACTAGCACACTCCGGTGGAATTGAAAATTGTCTTTTCAATCTTGTTCTTTGTGTATTTTTCAAAAGGAAAAACAAAATTTGTATGCAGTTTGAGACATAATCCACAGGGGTGTTTTGCTATTGAACAGGGATCTAGTCTGTTTTATCTTGCCTCTTCAACGTTTTGAAGGGCCGTTTTTCAAAATACCTTTTATATTGATAGGTGTGACATTGTGCGGGCCTCTCTCGCTAGACAACTACTTAACTTACATCCGCATTCATTTTTGGCTATATCAGCCCTCTCAAAAACACATATTGGAATCTCAAACTAAAAATGTCCATAGTACTTTGAGATTCTGACCCATGATTATGAAAGTTTACAAGTGATCAGAAAATAGTTTCTTTACAGGGAATATTTTGATTTTTTTCCACATAAGTTATAATATTATAACTTAATTGTCACCTGCAATCCTGTAATTTTATGATATATTGCACTTTATGATGCAGTTGATAATAAGTGTAATGAATATAGATGCCCCATGAAATGTGACTCTGTAGCTGCTGAGACCTATTATCTTTCAGTCTCAGTTATTGTTGAAACGTATAACACAAATTAAAATCATTTTACTCTGGCTTGATTTAGTAATTTACAGGTGGGGGGGGGGGTGTTCACACAGTGCTGACAATTACCAAAATTACATACGAATAACATGACTTTACAAGAATTTTCTCAGCATGTAATACATCCAGCAAAAAAAGTAGTCAGATCCCCTCTTATTTTAAAGGCGTTCCATTGTTACTATACAGTTGTAATGCCTCAATAATTACGGACTTTTTTTTTAATAAAGCTGCACATCTGCTTTAAACGTATTTTCTCAGTAACTCATCACATACAGCAGAGTCAACCCTGATGTAGGTTTCCTACTGTACTTGGTTACACACAAACCCATCTACAGTACACGTAACTCCTTACCTTGTCGCTCAGGTTCTCCGGCTCCTTCTCTGCTTTTCTTCTCCTGGGCTCCGTCATCTCTCGGTGTCTCACTGGCCCGGGAGCCGGTTTACCCCACCCCCCGCCCCTCCCTCTCCCCGTCTCCCGGTCTCCCCCTCCCCCGGTCTCCCCCTCCCTGTCTCTCTCTTTCTCTATCCCCAGTAACCGGTTTGCCCCTTCACTCACACATACTCTCTGTCTCTCCCCCCACTAACTCCCACACTCTCTCCGTATCCCCAATAACCTGTTTAACCCTCACTCGTACCCGCCGGTCTCCCGCAATCTCGGTGTGCTCTGTGAAACTCGCAGTAAAACTCCCTGTTTGTGGGGGGGGGTTGAGGGGAGGGAGCCGGCCGCTGGGTTGGGAGTTGGGGCGGGGCCTTGGTCTAGGCTCGGGCTCGAGCTCGAGCTGACACCGACGCGGCTCTCGTGCCAACTGACGCAGGTCGCCTAGTAACCGCAGCCGGGCTCAGCTCGAGCTGGCGAGGGCCGTGTGGTGTGCGCGCTCGCGCTCTTCTTCTCTCCCCACCTCCCAACAGCAAACTACAGCAATCAGCATTTATCGATTATCAAACTTTATACAGAGGTGTCTGCGACAAAGGAGGAAGGGACAACCCAAATGAAGTCATGCCCTTTCTCCCATCCGAAATGTCACTTGTTGTTATTAAGCCAACCGGTTTCACATTCACCAGCAGGGTTTTTTTTGGAGGAGCTCGATCATTGGTGAATCTGTAATTTATTCTTCGGATTAGAAGTAGCAAAATTGTTTTGCAAAGGCATTTCCATTTTAATACGCTTCTCTCGAATTCAGCTCGTTTCGTTGGATGTGTAAACGTATTCATGATTGCAACCATTTGACATTGTATTGTGACGGCTGCAATTAACCAACATCCGCAGTGAAAACTGCAGATTTTATCCTTCGCAGGCCCTGTATCATAAGATTTCGTACTGAAGCCCCACGCCAGAATTTGAGGACGTACCCAAGGCGAATCCAACACTGAGAATGTTAGCCTCTTGATGGCGCTATCTTTAGGATGATATGTTAAATAGGTGTGACTAACGTGTCAATGGTAATATTTAGCGGGGTCAAGGAGTTGTAGATTAGTTATATTTATCTGTTGTCTTCAGATAAACTTACATTGCACTGCTTCTTGCAGTTTTGCTGCATGAAAATTAACTGCTGTATTTGCCTAGCAAACAATGTTAACTAAACTTCAAAAGCACGTTATCCTTTATGAAAGCTGGGACATTAAGGTGGTGAACGGGGTCCTATAAAACATGTCCGGTATGAAAGATGTAGGAGGGTAGGACGCTTTTGTGCAGAAAAACAACACACGAAGTGACCTGAAATAAACACAGAAAACACAGATCTGGCAGAATCTATGGAGAGAGAAAAACAAAATTAATGTTCTAAGTCCAAAATGACTTGAAAGGCGGAAACGAGACTTTTTTTGCGGTTGTAAAAGTAGGATGGGCAAGTAGAACAGAGGAAAGGTCAGGGAAATGTTAGGAGAAATTAGAGATTGAAATAGGACAAAATGACTGATAATGGTTGTAGAGATGAGATAAAGCTTTGGTCCTGAGTAGATGTTAGTACTAGAAGAAAGTTCAGCTCTGACTTAAAGCAAAAACATGAAAACAAGATATACACACTGTGGGAAAGTTAAAATGGAGGGCTTCCTTTCTTGGGTTACAGTCTGCTCATGGTCCCCTCTACAATCTTCCATACCCTGTGATAGCCCTGTGGCTGCAGCTCCCTTATTCTGAGGTGCTCCTTGTCAGTCAAGGGCCCCTCTCCTGAATCAATGATGCTGGTGGGCTGTACTAGGCACAGTGCATCTTTCCCAGAAGTCTCCTCCAACCTCTTGCCTGTAATTCCCCTACATATTTGAGGTGATCCTCCAAAGGCCCAGAAAATCCTGACCATTGGTAATATTAGATTTGACAAGAGTATCAGACAACTGATTCAGATCAGATTTTACTGAAGTTAATAAAATAGACAACAAACATAGAGAATGCTGGAGAAACCCATCTGTTGAGATAGAAACAGAGCTAAAGTTTCAAGTCCCATCTGACATTTTCATGAAGAATTTACATTTATCATTAAAGGATAAAAAGATTAACACTATGAGTAAAAAGCTGATAAAACAGTCGAGAAACTAGCAAAACTAAATGAGCATTAAAACCTCAGCTTTGAACGATTTCCTTGCTCAAAGAAACTAGGAAAGGCACTTGTTTATTTATACAGAAGTTTCAAAGAACAAGGAGCAGTGCCAGTAGGCTGCTGGACAGCTAATGTTGTTCCAGTATACAAAAAGAAGATGATTGGAGGAGCATACATCAGTAAGTTTCTCGTCAGAAATAGAAAAGATTCTGGAATCTATACTAAAAAACGTCAAAGAACATTTAGAGTCAGAAAATACAATGAAAATGATCAGCATGATTCCAAAAGGATAAGCTACGCTTAAAAAAAGAAGTTGCTGGAAAAGCTCAGCAGATCTGGTAGCACCTGTGAAGAAAAAAGTCAGAGTTAATGTTTCGGGTCTGGTGACCCTTCCTCAGAACTTGTTCGATTTGATTTTATTATTGTCAAAGGTACTAGTTCTGAGGAAGGGTCACCAGACCCAAAACGTTAACTCTGATTTTTTCATCACAAATGCTGCCAAACCTGCTGAGCTTTTCCAGCAACTTCTGTTTTTGTTCCTGATTTACAGCATCCACAGTTCTTTTGGTAAGCTGTGCGTAGCTTGTTTAACAGATGTATTTGACATGGTAAGAGAAAGAACAAGGAGAATGCAGTGTATGGATTTACCAAAGGTCTTTGACAAAAGTATTACTTGGTAAGTTCATAACAAAGTACACAAGGGAATAAGAGGACCAGTACTTGAATGAATGGCAAATTGGCTACACAAATCTATCTTCATGACTAACATCCCTCACCAATGGAATCATTCCTGTAAATGTAATCTGCATGTTCCCCAATACCTTATGTCCTTTGTAAAGTGTAGTGTCCACAACACAAAACTCCAGCTGAGGTGAAATTGGCATGTCATACAAGTTCAACATAATTGTCTTGCTCTTGTACTCTATACCTCCAATAATAAAGCAAGATTACTATATGCTTTATAAACTGTTCTCAATATGTTCCACCATTTTAATGACTTACGTACATATATTTGATTTGATTTGATTATTGTCAAATGTACTGAGATACAATGAAAAATATTGTTTTGCGTACTATCCAGGCAAATAATACCATACATAAGTATATCAGAGTAAGAGAACAGAATGCAGAATATAGTGTTATAGCTACAGAGAAGATGCACAGAATGATCAACTTTAATATATGAGAGGTCCATTCAAACATCTGATAACAGTGGGGAAGAAGCTGTTCTTGATTCTGTTGGCAATTGTTTTCAAACTTTTGTATCTTGTGCCTGATGGAAGGGGATGGAAGAGAGTATAACCAGGGTGGGAGGGGTCTTTGATTATGTTGGCTGCTTTCCCAAGGCTGATGGAATCAATGGATGGAAGGCTGGTTAATGTGATGGATTGGGCTGTGTTCATGACTCTCTATAATTTCTTATGGTCTTGGGCAGAGCAGTTGCCATACCGAGCTGTGATGCACCCAGGTATGATGTTTCCTATGGTACAGCCATAAAAATTGGTAACAGTCGTTGTGGACATGCTAAATTCCCTTAGCCTCCTGAGGAAGTAGAAGTGTTGGTGTTCTCTCGTAATCATTGACGTAGATGAACTGGGATAGATTATTAATGATCTTTACTCCTAGGAACATGAAGCTCTCAACCATCTCTATATCAGCACCGCAGATGCAGACAGGGCCATGTCCTCTGCTCTGTTTTCTGAAGTCGATGACCAGCTGCTTTGTTTTACTGACATTGATGGAGAGATTGTTGTCTTTACACCATGCCACAAGACACACAAATATGAAAAAGCACATTTAAAAGATTTACATTAACTGATTTAATATCTAAACTGACTATTCAGATTATTCAAAAAGTTTTGTTTTAGTTTCAATGTGTTAATGAATTAGTGTTTACATTGGATCTTTAAGGCTGGCTATAATGAGTTGCTTCTGAAATAAAGGATGTATCTTTTACAGTAGAAGATGCATCCTGTTTTTCAGAAGCAACTCATTAACTTGAAAATACATATTAGTATGTAAATATGTACGTGGCCCTGTACAATAGGGGTAATGACAGCATGGTTTTGTTTTCCAGAAATTCTTGCCAAAATAAATTCTTGCCAATTTGATCTATAGATGTCTTCAGTTTGAGTTGAAACATGGGTTCTTTATCTTGAGATAACTCTTGTGAAATGCAAGTTCTATGAACATTCATTGGTCTCTACGTAGAGGTGATATAGCATCACATATTTGTTAGCAACTTATATGTCCATATGTTATATGGACAAGCACTTAACTACAAAATTGGACAACATGAAGAATTATTTAGAAACAGTGCTTCATAATACAGAACTTGAGTATCGCTGAACAGAGAAACATGTTGCCAAAGGTTTTCCTGTTGCATTTATCAGACCAAGTACAAGAATGCTAAATTTCAAACAATCCCAATCAATTATACTACAGGAGAAAGGAAGCGTTGAGTTGACAAGTCATTTCTGATTGTCTGAGGCATTGCCACAGAGAAAGCAGTCGGGAACTATAGACTGCCCTTGCTTTCAGATAACACAAAAAAGGCACATGCCTTGAGTATATTCCTTTTGTTTGCAGAGAATGGCTCTCAGCTGTATGAATGCTTATCACTTCAAGCAGGGATAAATTTTATGAATTCAACTGATTACCTTTAAATGGTTGTTAGTGTATCTGTTATTGCACTCATAATTAGCATTTGCTTCCCAATAATGGATTCTTAAAAAACAAATCTTTAATAGGATGTTGGCATTGCTGGCAAAGCCTGCGTTTATTGTCCATACCTACTTGCCCTTGAAATAAATAGCTTGTTAGACCAATTCAGAAGATAGTTAAGAGTCAACCACATTGCTGTGATCCTGAAGTCACATGTAGGCCAGACCACTAAGGATGAAAATATATTCTACCTCAAAAGAACACGAGTCAATGACAATCAATGATAGTTTCACGGCACTATTAAATTGACTAGCTTTGAAATCCATACTTTATTAATTTAATTAAAATTTTGCCAACTGCCATAGTAGCATTGGATCCCATGTCCACACAGCATTAGCCTGGGACTTTGCATTATTAATCTAATGACATTACCACGATTGCTATTTCCTCCTCACACCTAACAGTTGACATTTGTTTTGGGGCTGGTTAAAATACAAGTAGAGGAACACATTGTCTGATAATATCAAACAATCATTTGGATGTACAGCCTATATACCTAACATTACACTAGCACTGAAATTCAGACGTAATATTGGTTAACTATGCAGTAGGCGGAATGTCTTCTGGGACTGACAGCAATTATTTAGTTTTTTTAGATCTGTAATTATATAATCATTTTTTAATTTAAGGCAACTGGCTCAGTTATGAAATATAAATTATTATGCATGCATGTATTCACCCTGTGGTGGTAGGATCCATAGCTGTAATAGATGAAATGGTTCAGTTGCTTACATTTAAACAGATATTTCAGGCTTCACATCACCTTTATGATGTCACAGTAAACAATATGCAATTAAGACAGAAGCTGTAATAGATTATGTAAAGTCGCCAATAAATTATCAAACTACCAGTGAATTATAAGATATTTGAGATACCAACTTTAAATTATATTTGCTAAAATATAGTATATACATACTATAATTGCAAAATTAAAGTACTTAATTTATTTAATGTTCCATTCTTTAAAGAAACTCTTGAAGCAGCTATTGCATCACTCAATAAAGAATTATTGGAGCAGATGTCAACTAATCTTCCTAGTGTAGTCAGATGGTCAGTTAGCTCAGTTGGCTTGGATAGCTGGTTAATGATACAACATGATGCCAACAAAATGTGTTTAACTCTTGCACTGGCTGAGGTGTTCCCGAAAGACTTTCTTTCTCAATCTTGCCCATTGCCTGAGGTGTGTGGTGACCCTCAGTTTAAACCATCACCAGTCATCTCTCTGAAATGAGAGCGTGGGAGGTGGTGACTTTATCTTAGCGAACTGTAGTAAGGTTCCATGGATGCTGAGAGATATGGAAATGGTCTTGTCTGTGAGTGAAATCAAATAAATAAGTCATATAGAGAGATAACCAAGTGAGTATTTAGAGGGAAAGATTTAAAGAGGGGATGTAAAGGAAGTGGGCTTTAAAAGGAGATAAGAGCTAATTAAAGGAGGAGAAGGCACAAAATGAAAAAGGAAAGAAGCAACGTTCAAAAGGGCAGATGATGGAAGGCTTCAGAAACATATCACCACCTGGAAAGATCCATGAAACCCTGACAAAAAGAAACCATTTTAAATGAGGCGAGCATGGTTGCAACAAAGGTAGTCAACAGTTTACTGGAAATGTGACTTATAAAGGTATTAGAACCAAGTTTCTGTCAAAGTTAGAATGTTAATACAATTATCCATAATAATGTTTTCAATGACATGGGCCTGATTTCAGAATGGACTCACATTCTGGGGTAAATGGGGAAAGGGCTAATGATTACTGATCCATTTGTAGGTTTCAGGATGACAATGGTGGGTGCAGTGGTCAGGAACAAGGTGATGTTAGCTCCCAATCAAGAGAAAACTTAGAGGAGAACAGAGCAGTTACGATTGTTGTCTAAAATGGCTCTTTGGAAAATCCTTAAGAAACATGGAAATTAACTAGGGTCTTATTAAGAGGATTAAGATATGGAATAATGGCACAAGAGGAAAACACAGAAGTATTGAAAGGCTGGGAAAAGGATGGAGAGCCATAATAGCTGAGTGAAGTTAAATAAGGGTGGATGTGGATGAGTGAGAGCAAGGAGGATGGTTGGAAGGGCCTGAGATAGAAGTTGGAAGCGCCTGAGATAGAACGAAGCAGATTGCCATAATGAGTTGGTAATCAAAGTACATACACAGTTGGATGTAATGTAACTAAAGTTAAAATAACAATGGTAAAGATTAGGAGAAAAATGTCCCTATTATTCATCAATGGGATTTGATCTTTACTGGCATGGCCAAATTTAACTGCCCATTTAATTGCCAATGGGAAGGTGGTGGTTCACCATTTTCTTGGCTCATTAAAATTCATATGATGTAGGTACTTCACAGTCCTGTTAGGGTGGTAATTCCAGGGTTTAAACCAGCAACATGTAAATGAATAGCTGTATAAAGTGGAATATTCCCTGGCATGGAACAATGTAAACTATGGCAAGAAAGTTGGGAAAATAGATGAGATGACCAGTAACATCGAGTGCAAGAGAATTCCATTCTCCAACCAAAGTCATAGAGTCATACAGCACAGACGCAGACCCTTCGGTCTAACTCATCTATGCCGACCAAGTTTCCCAAACTAAATTAGTCCCACTTGCTTGCATTTGGCCCATTTCCCTCTGAACCTTTCCTGTTCACGGACCTATCCAAAAGTCTGTTAAATGTTGTAACTCTACCTGCATCTACCACTTCCTCCAGTAGTTCATTCCACATATAAACCACCATGTGTATGAAAAAGATGCCCCTCAGGTCCCTTTTAAATCTTTCTCCTCTCACTTTAAACTTAGGCCCTCGAGTTTTGATCACCCCTACCCTGGGGAAAAGACCCTGGCTATTCACCTTATCAATGCCCCTCATGATTTAATAAACCTCTATAAGGTCACCCCTCAACCTCCTACACTACAGTGAAGAATGTCCCAGCATATCCAGCCTCTTGTTATATTCCGGACACTCCAATCCTGAACAGCGAACAAGAATTGTACTAGTGATGATGTGAGGCATATTTGCCTATTTTAACAATCTCATTTTACTGTATTTAGCCTTATTAATATGTAGTTTCAAATTCTATCAGATATAAAATGGTGTCAACTCCCAACATGAGAGCGAGAACGGTTACCCGGTGACTCTAGATTGCCATTTCCTTTGGCCATCCAGTTTGGTTGCTACTTACCAACATCCCAGGACACATTCCATTGGCTACAACCTGAGCATCTGACGAGACCCACCTAAGTACACCCTCATAGCACATCTCTGACGCACTTACAAGATGGTTCCACAATTCAATGCTGTTACTTTAGAGCACACTGGCACCTTTCATTAAAATGTTGCAGCCAGAACACTTTTCTCAAAATGTGACCAGGTTGCACCTCAGGATTCCTCACTAGATTTCTAGTGCTCACCCTCTTTGTACCTGCTTGGATGCTCACACTAACCCTGTCTTGTTTTCCGTTTTTGTGCTTGGCATCCTCATTCAGAGCTTAAGTAGTCACGGTGTTTCTGAAATTGTTGAATTCATTCAGAGTATGTAGGCATTGCTGGCTGGACCAGCATTTATTTCTGATCTCTAGTTGCTCTTGAGAAGGTGGTGGTGAGCTGCTTTCTTGAACTGATGCAGTCCATGTGCTATAGGTAGACTGACAGTGCCATTACAGAGGGAATTCCAGGATTTTGACCCAGCGACAGTGAAGGAATGGTGATATATTTTTAAGTCAGGATAACCTTGCCTTTTAGTGCAGACACAAAACCAGGCTGCTTGTCATGGTTGTGAGAATTAAGCATTCAAGGGATGGGCATGTTGTTCTACATCACCTTATCATGTTAATCTCGCACCTGCACTCTGTGCTAGTAGTTGATAAGACAAACACTCTGGTGTGCATGAACTAAATAGCCATGTCTCAAAGCCTAAAGGGAGGAGTCCTCAGTGAAGTCATGCTTGAGACCCTTCAGTCCCAGTACAGTAAGTTGAGGATAACTTCCAAAATTAGTCCTGGAACTTGGGCACAATCAGTCAGCTGTTTGGTGTGGTCAAGGTTGGGGGAGTTCACACATTTACAGTTCAGGGAGTAGGCCATGGTCAGCTCTGTGAGTCCAGTGCAACCAGGGCAGTAAGTGAAGTGAATTCAGTCATGGAACTGCATTGAGACCAATCAATTATCTAGTCAATCATCAGCCAGGGCTGTGCATTCAAGCAGCTCACAGTCAAATCTTGGGAGTCCATTCAATAAAAGTCAAGGGGAGGTATTATTAGGAGTCACTGCTGCTGGAGGGGAGCCGGTAAAACATTGTGGACATTGGAGACGTGAGAGATGATATAGGTTCTACTGAACAAAATGTTGAATCCATTTGGGTGGAAATTAGAAATAGCAGGGAGAAGAAGTCACTGATAGGTGTGGTCTGTAGGCCACCAAATAATGACATTGTGGTGGGGCGGGCAATAAACATAGAAATAGCTAATGCATGTAAAAATGGCACAGCAATTATCATGGGGGATTTTAATCTACATATCGATTGGTCAAACCAGGTCAGTCGTGGCAGCCTTGAGGAGGGATTCATAGAATGCATCCACGATAATTTCCTTGAACAATATGTAATGGAACCTACGAGGGAGCAAGCTATCCTAGATCTAGTCTTGTGTAATGAGACAGGAATAATTAATGATCTCACAGTTAGGGATCCTCTCGGAAGGAGCGATCACAGTATGGTCGAATTTAAAATACAGATCGAAGGTGAGAAGGTTAAATCCAGTACCTATGTCCTGTGCTTAAACAAAGGAGACTATGAAGGAATGAGGAAGGAGTTAGCTAAGGTAGAATGGGAGCAAAAACTTTATGATGGGTCAATTGAGGAACAGTGGAGGACTTTCAAAACAATTTTTCACAGTGCTCAGCAGAAGTATATTCCAGTGATAAGGAAGAACTTTCGGAAAAGAGACAGCCAGCCATGGATGTCTAAGGAA
>NC_063332.1:108400025-108432097 GCF_021869965.1 Rhincodon typus
GTGATGGGGGAAATAGCAAATGCACTAGTAATTATTTACCAAAATTCACTGGACTCTGGGGTGGTTCCCGCAGATTGGAAAACAGCCAATGTGACGCCACTGTTTAAAAAAGGAAGTAGACAAAAAGCAGGTAACTATAGGCCAGTTAGCTTAACTTCGGTAGTGGGGAAAATGCTTGAATCTATCATTAAGGAAGAAATAGCAAGACATCTGGATATAAATTGTCCCATTGGGAACACCCAGCATGGGTTCATGAAGGTTAGATCATGTTTAACTAATTTGGTGGAATTCTTTGAGGACATTACTTGCATGCTGGACAATGGGGAACCTGTGGATGTGGTGTATCTGGATTTCCAGAAGGCATTTGACAAGGTGCCACACTAAAGGCTGCTACATAAGATAAAGTTGCACGGTATTACAGGTACTGTATTGGCATGGATAGAGGATCGGTTGACCAGTAGAAAGCAAAGAGTAGGGGTAAATGGGTGTTTTTCTGGTTGGCGGTCAGTGGCTAGTGGTGTGCCTCAGGGATCAGTGTTGGGACCTCAATTGTTTACAATTTACATAGATAATTTGGAGTTGGGGACTAAGTGTGTTGTGTCAAAATTTGCAGATGACACTAAGGTGAGTGGTAGAGCAAAGTGTGCAGAAGACACTGAAAGTCTGCAGAGGGATATAGATAGTCTAAGTGAGTGGGCAAAGGTCTGGCAGATGGAGTACAATGTTGATAAGTGTGAGGTCATCCATTTTGGTAGGAATAACAGCAAAATGGACTATGTTTTAAATGGTAAAAAATTGCAGCACGCTGCTGTGCAAAGGGACTTGGGTGTCCTTGTGCATGAATCGCTGAAGGTGGGATTGCAGGTGCAGCAGATGATTAAAAAGGCAAATGGAATTTTGTCTGCCATTGCTCGAGGGATGGAGTTTAAAAACAGGGAGGCTATGCTGCAGCTGTATAGGGTCCTGGTGAGGCCACACCTGGAGTACTGTGTGCAGTTTTGGTCTCCTTACTTGAGAAGAGATATACCAGCACTGGAGGGGGTGCAGAGGAGATTCACTCGGTTGATTCCAGAGTTGAGAGGGTTGGATTATGAGGAGAGACTGAGTAGGCTGGGATTATACTCATTGGAATTCAGAAGAATGAGGGGAGATCTTATAGAAACATATAAAATTATGAAGAGAATAGATAAGGTGGAGGCAGGGAGGTTGTTTCCGCTAGCAGGTGAAACTAGGACTAGAGGGCATCGCCTCAAAATAAAGGGAAGCAGATGTAGGACTGAGGTCAGGAGGAACTTCTTCACCCAAAGGTTTGTGAATCTGTGGAATTCCCTGCCCAGTGAAGCGATTGAAGCTACCTCACCAGTGTTTTTAAGGCAAAGCTAGATAAATTTTTCAACAGTAATGGAATTAGGGGTTATGGTGAGTGGGCGGGTAAGTGGAGCTGAGTCTCAAAAAGATCAGTCATGATCTTATTAAATGGCGGGGCAGGCTCAAGGGGCCAGATGGCCTACTCCTACTCCTAGTTCTTATGTTCTTATGTTCTTATGCAGAGGGGATATCAGTGTGAAAGGGGGCACTCAATATGTAACGGAGGCTGGTGAGAAAATAGATAATGGAAGGGAAAGGGTTAATGCAGCAGAAGGATCAAAAGACCCTTCAGTTGGAGGGTGGGGGGCAGTGCACTATTATACATCTGCTGTGTTGGCTTGATATGCCCCGGGATTAGAGGGTACAGTGGGGTCAGGAAGAGTTAGATATACAGGTTGAATGGGAACATGGGAAAGAACAAAGAACAAAGAAAATTACAGCACAGGAACAGGCCCTTCGGCCCTCCAAGCCTGCGCCGATCCAGATCCTCTATCTAAACCTGTCGCCTATTTTCCAAGGATCTGTATCCCTCTGCTCCCTGCCCATTCATGTATCTGTCTAGATACGTCTTAAACGATGCTACTGTGCCCGCCTCAGCTGGCAACGCGTTCCAGGCACCCACCACCCTCTGCGTAAAGAAGTTTCCAAGCATATCTCCCTTAAACTTTTCCCCTCTCACCTTGAAATCATGACCCCTAGTAATTGAGTCCCCCACTCTGGGAAAAAGCTTCTTGCTATCCACCCTGTCTATACCTCTCATGATTTTGTGGACCTCAATCAGGTCCCCCCTCAATCTCTGTCTTTCTAATGTAAATAATCCTAATCTACTCAACCTCTCTTCACAGCTAGCACCCTCCATACCAGGCAACATCCTGGTGAACCTCCTCTGCACCCTCTCCAAAGCATTCGCATCCTTTTGGTAATGTGGCGACCAGAATTATACGCAGTATTCCAAATGTGGTCGAACCATACAATTGTAACATGACCTGCCAACTCTTGTACTCAATAGCCCGTCCGATGAATGAAAGCATGCCGCATGCCTTCTTGACCACTCTATTGACCTGTGTTGCCACCTTCAGGGTATAATGGACCTGAACACCCAGATCTCTCTGTGCATCAATTTTCCCCAGGGCGTTTCCATTTACCGTATAGTTCGCTCTTGAATTGGATCTTTCAAAATGCGTCACCTCGCATTTGCCTGGATTGAACTCCACCTGCCATTTCTCCGCCCAACTCTCCAATCTATCTATATTCTGCTGCATTCTCCGACAGTCCCCTTCACTATCTGCTACTCCACCAATCTTAGCGTCATCTGCAAACTTGCTAATCAGACCATCTATACCTTCCTCCAGATCATTTATGTATATCACAAACAACAGTGGTCCCAACACAGATGCCTATGGAACACCACTGGTCACAGTTCTCCATTTTGAGAAACTCCCTTCCACTACAACTCTCTATCTCCTGTTGCCCAGCCAGTTCTCTATCCATCCAGCTAGTACACCCTGGACCCCATGCGACTTCACTTTCTCCATCAGCCTACCATGGGGAACCTTATCAAATGCCTTACTGAAGTCCATGTATATGACATGCACAGCCCTTCCCTCATCTATCAACTTTGTCAATTCCTCAAAGAATTCTATCAAGTTGGTAAGACATGACCTTCCCTGCACAAAACCATGCTGCCTATTACTAATAAGCCCATTTTCTTCCAAATGTAATTGGTTCCTATCCCTCAGTATCTTCTCCAGCAGCTGCCCCACCACTGATGTCAGGCTCACCGGTCTAGAATTACCTGGATTATCCTTGCTACCCTTCTTAAACAAGGGGACAACATTAGCAATTCTTCAGTCCTCTGGGACCACACCCGTGCTCAAGGATGCTGCAAAGATATCTGTTAAGGCCCCAGCTATTTTCTCTCTCGCTTCCCTCAGCAACCTGGGATAGATCCCATCCAGACCTGGGGACTTGTCCACCCTAATGCCTTTTAGAATACCCAACACTTCCCCCCGCCTTATGCCGACAGGTTTAAAGTCAAGTTATGACCTTAAGTTCATTAGGCGCAGGAGAAGAATACACCATTCCACCCAACAAGTCTGTTCCACCATTCAATGAGATAATTTGCAGATCTGATAATCCTCAATTGCAGCCCAATGGCCTAAACATGGAGTTCACCAGTTTTAAAATCTCCCCAGGCCTGGCCTCATCCCATGTCCAACTTTCCCTCTTATCCCCGTCTCCTAGACCTGACACAACCTGGCCATCTTCTCTTCCACCTGTCCACCCACATCTATCCCACTGACCAATCCCCACCACTGCCTACCTGCACTCACCTATCACCATCCCACCTATCTTCCCCAGCCCCACCCCTCCTCTCTATTTATTTCCCAGCTCCCTTCCCCCTCCCCATTTCTGAAGAATGGTCCCGACCCGAAACATCAACTTTCCTGCTCCTCTGATGCTGCCGGGCCTGCTGTGTTCCTCCAGCTCCACACTGGTGTCTCTAATTCACTAATATCCTTTGAGAAAAAAAACTGCCGTTCCCACCTGATCTGGTCTTGTGACTGTTCTCTCACATCTCATGTTGACATTTATTGTCCTCTGGGAATGATGAGATGGGCAGTAAATATTGTCATTGAAACGCTGCATGCATAACAAGAAGAAATGAAATAGGCATTTTTGGACCAATTACTTCTAGCTTAAGCTATTACTTTATGATAAAGATTGCCATCTAGTGAAAGTGCCTGTCATTGATACATTTAAAAGCACAATAGGTAGATTGCTGACTCGTAAAAATTGGGAAACAGCAGCTGAAATTGTATGCCCGCCCCAAACACTTGTGAAAAAGAAGGTTATAAAATCAAGAAGATGTGGCGTGGGCTGCCATGATCATTGCCTACCTTCCTTGGTTGGGATTTTACCAAATAGTGTCAAAGGCCCCAAGTGCCCCTGAGCAAATTAATTAACTTAGGGGACCTCTCCAGCCACCGCCAGTTTTTCACATGTGGCAGGAATGTCCCACACCATGTGAATATCTGGGGAGGTGTAGCTGCCCTTTTTTGTTTCCATCGCCTCCTCTTGGCTTCCTGATCTTTGCTGCCACCCACTCTACTCATGGGATCCTATTATCCAGCCTCCATTGAATACTGACAACAATCCCAGTTAAGACCACCATCCCCAGTGCTGCTGCTGGTACTGGACAGCCACATACTTCCAAAGAAGAGTCACATCAGACTTAAAATCTTAACTGTTTCTCTCTCCACAGATGCTGCCAAACCTGCTGAGCTGTTTCAGCATTTTCAGTGTTAACAGGTTGGCTACAGTATTTGGAGTTGGGCATCCTCCTACATGTGAGCAGAAGCCACTGCTTGGCAACCATAAAATCCAATACGGCTTCCTTGGCTGGCAGGGAGTTGTCTCTCCCAACTTTTCAGCAGTTGAGCAAAGCCACTGCTTGGTGAAAAATTTCTAGCCATAGACTTGGCCCCAAAACTAGAAAGGCACAAAAAAGTCTTTCTATTTTTCTGATACACAGGGATAAGTGCCAATAACAGCAGAAGGTGCTGAATAATGACTTTTTATGCATTTTGTGAAACGGCCTTTCTGTTAATTTCACATGTTTCTTATACAAAATGTGTTTAAAAGATCTATTTTGCCTGTTAAAGGGAGATAGAACAGAAAATTTGCACTGAATAAAGGGTTTGGAATTTTAGTATATGTGTCAGAGTTATTTTTTGCTGCATCAATGACAGAAGTTAACCAGCTGAGCAGTATGCTGACCGTCTTGACATTTTTGCTAATTTGAATAATTATGCATAGCTGTCACTGCAACTTTGTATTCATACAGGGACTGAGCTCAATGGGGCAAGCAGAAATTATGTCCAATGGACACAAACCAAAGAGATATATGTTATTTTAAGTAAGTGAATGAAAATGTGGGCAAGTAATTACAACCTTTCTCAAGCTTCAAAATTCTTTTCAAATATGCGTCAGTCTTGAACATGGCTCATGGAAGCAGCATTGTTAGTGAGGAATAAATTTAAAGAAACCCAATGAGGAGATGCAAAACAGATTTTGTGGCCAAATGACAGAATAGCACACAATCCTGTGTTTGAAACACAGTTAAATGAATGCGCAGCTGATTGAAGTAGGTACTGGGTGTGTTACCCAAATTGAGATTTCAAGGAATGCTCTTGTAAAATCCCAGTGTAACAGATGGTTCCTAGGCTGAATGCTGTGCACATACTACTTCGGAACAAGTGTAGAAGAAACTGACAGACTGTAAGTAACCTGTCAAGGATAAAATGCCCAACATTGCTATGCACCTTACGGTGAGCAAAGATTGTTTGCTGCAAAGTATTACCTGTTCCATATGTACTCCTTGGTTGTACGAATATTTCATTTCATAGAGATGACTTTTTGAATTCAAAGTATATCTATGCCTCAGGAGAGGATATCTTATTGGTATAAAGTACAATTGAATCCAGGCCACATCCCTTTTTTTAAATGTTGCTGTATTTAATGATACCATCAATGGAACATAACAGTGGGAACAAAATGATGTAAATTCAATTTATTAAAAACAAAATTTGCTCATTCAGCAAACAAAACTTGTCAAACATTAATGGCAAATATCTCCACAAAGTAGAACAGAGCATTATCACTTTGATCCTCCTCAACCTCTCCCTTGGTCTCAACCAACAACTGCTTCGCTCTTTTTTGATTTGACTTTAGGCTAAACATCAACAAGCAAAGTGTCCAATGGGAGAACAAAGTAGCGAATGTAACAAGATTTACAATTTTACAACAATCTTGATGCATGATGAAGCTACATGATGCCACCCAGGTAGACGTGCACATTGTATGTCCCTGTCACTGTCCATGTGCACTGAATTTTTGATGACTTTCTGCTGGTGAAGCTAGATATCTCTAACAACAAAGAATAGTCTATGAAAAGGCACACTTGGGCAAATACAAGTGCCTAAGGCACATGTGCAATAATATGCCCCGGTGTTCTGAGAACCCATATACAGGTTAATGGTGTACCTTTGCTCATATACAGACAAAAATTAACTCATGTACATGCAGAGCATCCAATGAAGAAACATCTAAAAATCCTTGCTGTCAACTAATTTCTTTAGAACGAGAGGAATTTCAAAAGGGGTTTACATGTTGTCAGTCTTTGAAAATCACAATCAAGATGCACTGACTAGAATACAAAACAAAGATCACCAGCAAATGCAACAAATGGACCTTATTCCCTCCAAAAGTAATCTCTTAACAATTTTAACAACAACACAAAAAGTGTTTTTTTTGTCTATATGCTGCTACAAGTTTCTGCACATCTACTTTGTGGGGAACTGCTTCATGATGGTGTATGACCATTCAAACAGAAAGAAATGTTGGCCCCAGAAGGCAGTTCCCTTATTCACATTTTGTTTTATCCCTTCAGCTGCAATCAGACACGTGCAGCGGTAGTGACCTGCTCACACAGATGGGATTTGAGCCTGGGCCTTCTGGCTCAAAGGTTGGGACACCATCACTGCACCACAAAACCCCCTTTTCCCAGAATGTCTATCCCTTTGCAAATGGAATGCAGCTGAATCAGCAGCACACAGGAGTGAGATTAATTCAGATAGATAGGCAACAAACTAATAAATGGAATCTAATGAAGAGAAATATGAAATTGTTCCCTTTGGCTGGAAGAAAACAAATACAGACTATTATTTAAATGGCAAATGATTGCAGAATTTCGAGACGCAGAGGGATCTATGTGTTCTAGTGCATGCGACACAAAAAGTTAGTGTGCAGGTACAAGCGGTAAGTAAGAAGGCTAACAGAATGTTATTATATATTACAAGATGAATTGAACATAATTGTAAGCATGTTATGGATTAGTGTGCAATTTTGGTCTGCTTGTTCCTTCGAAGTAAATGCATTGTAAGCAATTTAGAAGTGGTTTACTAGTCTGATACCTGGGATAAGCAGGTTGTTTTACGAGTAAAGTTTTGATAGACTGGGATTGTTATTAATGGAGTTGAAGAGTGAGGGGTTATTGAAGTGTATACGATACGGAACAGTCTTGACAAGGTGGAAATGTTGTTTCTTCTTCTGGGTCTGTCCAGAACTTGGGGGCATGGTTTTAAAGTTAGGGCTTGTCCTTTTAGGATAGAGACTAGGAAAACATTTTTCATGCAACTTTGGAAATCTCTGCCTCAGAAGGTGGTAGAAACGAGATCACTGAATTTGTTAAGACAGATGTAGAGAGATTCTTGTTAGGTAAGGGAATCAAAGGTTATTGATAGGTAGATGAAAATGTGGAATCTGAAACACAAACACACCAGCCATTTTCTTATTGAATAGTGGAGCAGGCTTGAGGGGTCAAATGGCTTATTTCTGCTCCTACTTTGTATGTGCATGCGTACGTATGGTTGTTCAAGTTTACTGAAACATTTTTGCTAAGTATTGGCGTATTTTCTATAAAGAGCTAGGATCTAATTAGCTACAAACAGGTTGTATGTACAAGTGTGCAAGTCAGGTTGCATTCGTGGCCGTCAAGTTGTACCTAAGATGTCACTACCCTAAGCAGGCTCCAAGCCAAGTAATATGTTAAGTTAGAATTAAACAAAAAAGCACTTAGTTTCCTAAGCTTAAGATATGATTATTTTAAAGATCTAGGAACCCAAAGGCAATTGGAACTCATAACAGTGGCAGCTGCAAGTGAATGATTACATTTTAAATTAATTTAATACTATTTGGCATAATTGATCCAAGTCATTGCCAGGGAGAGAAGGAAACAAAAAAAAATGAGAACGGAATGAAAACGAGAAATGAATTGTTGACCTGCATATAATGAATGCACAGCCACAGCTCCTAATGAATTGGGACAATGAAATTTTGGAGAGGCTTTTAAGAAGTATAAACAAAATTGCAGACTGACATTCAGTAGTTTCCAAAAAGCACTAGTAATGAACAGAGGGTCAGCTATATCCTACATTGGCGGGAGATGTAGGATTACATTTAGTTAATAGCTGGGGGCTGAAGACAGCAGAATTCCAAACAACATTTATGAAAGACTTAGCACCCTCACTAGCCAAAATCATGAGACCATAAGACATAGAAGCAGCTAGTGAGACCAGGATTCAATGAGATCATGGCTGATTTGACAATTGTTAACACTACTGTCCTGCCTTTTCCCCATAACCCTTGATTGCCTTACAAATTTTAAAAAAATTGTATATCTCAGTCTGCAGTATAGTTAATGAGCAAACCTCTGCATCCCTGTGTGGTAAAGTATTCCACAAATTTAGTATAAATGCACTCACTTACCCACTCACCTAACCTGTCTATATTCCTCTGCAAACTCTTCTGTAATCCTCACCACTCCGCACCTATTTTTGGGTCAGCTGCAAACTTGGCTATAACACATTGATTTTCCTTACGCAAGTTGGTAACATATATTGTAAATTAACAGATCTACCAATATGATCTTCAAAACCTCAGTCATGGGAGATTGGCAAGTCTGTCAGAAACTTTGTAACAAGATTGAACAATGCAGCCAGAAAATGCAGGTTTACGGATACATATTAAAGGCCAATAAGGATGCATATTAAAGGCCAATACAGGAAGTCATCTACGATTCTGCTTATTCTGACATACAGAAAGTGCTAGTCAGAATAGACAAGCTCAGGATGTCAATTCTGCTCGAACACATGAAACCACAAGCAAGCAGATGCAGGACACTGACTACCCAAACAGCTAGCCTTTAGTTCTGCCAAGAAATCGGCAGTAAGTTTGATGTAAGGAAATAGCAATGAAAGAATATATGAAAAGAGAGAAAGATGTGCAGAAGCTGTGAACAATCAAATCAATTCACAGATAGAAAGAGATGTTCCATATATGGATCAACCTGTACAGCTTGCGGAAGTGTCAATCACTGGGAAAAGATGTGCAGAGCAATGGGAGAAGGAAAATGCTTCAGTATTAGGGGAGTCTTGAATGGTGCTGAATGTTTTGCAGTCATCAGCAAACATCCCACTTCTGACATTATGATGGAGAAAAGGTCTTTGATGAAGCAGCTGAGGATGGTTGGATCTAGGTCAGACCCCTGAGGAACTTCTGCAGTGATGTCTTGGAGCTGAGATGACTGTCATCCAGCAACCATATCCATCTTCCTATGCACTAGGTATGACTCCAATCAGAGGAGACTTTTCCCCGATTATCATTGACTCCATTTTGCTAGGGCTTATTGATGCTATGCTTGGTCAAATGCGGCCTTAATGTCAAGGGCTGGCGCTCTCATCTCCCCTCTGGAATTAAGCTGTTCTGTCCATGTTTGAACTAAGATCATAGTGAGTTTAGCAGCTGAATGACCCTAACGGAACACAAACATGCTTAATCTACCAGACAGTTAAAAGTACAGACTGTGCATACATATGATCCATCCGAAAAAACCTGGCGTCCATAAAACGTTGTTGCTAAAGCTTAGACCCCAATGTCATTCATAATTCAGACCGAAACTGATAAACATTCAATTTCAACCTACACCAGAGCTGGAAGACCAAAAACACTGGAAACATTACTATCCTGTGAGACACATTAGGAACTGATAGCATATAGCCTGAAACACCAGCAGCAACTTGTACAAATTGTCTGTGCAACTTGCCAACTTACTACTGAGAATATTGAACACCAAATCCAAATGATGGAGGAACAACATCTCAACAGCTAAACAATACAGTGAATAATATTTTTAGGGAAGAACACACTCTAAAAGAGTTATTTCCAAACTATAAATGGAAGTCAACTGCTCATCTTCTTTGACATATTAATGTCTAGAACAATTAAAGTGATAGAAGCATTATGTTTTAAAGAGAAAGAAAAGGTGTTACATATCATTACATTGTCTTCAAGGAGCTAGACCTAATCAGCCAGGAGCCAATAGTGTATGTCAGTGTTTTAGTGGGGCCATAATCACAAATGCACTCTACAGCCGGCTTGTCTGTAACATGACATTGGCCTAAGGAGGTTCCTAGCCAGGCAGCATGTCATAATTGAATTAAAGAAAAAAAATTCAGTTTTCCAATTTGAAAGTATGATTATTTCTGAAATATGATAACCAGAAGACATAACAGTTATGTTATGCAGACAATGGATCGTTTAACTTTAAGAAGGACTAACTAACTTCTTTTTTGGACTTTTGGAACAGATACATTTTCCTGCCTGCCAAACATAGAAAAATGGTGACACTATAAAAAGCCGGCAAAGAAAGCAAATTGCTGAAATGAAGAAAAATCTTTAAAAGTCAGCATTCTGAACAAAAACAAATCACATTGTAACGCAAAGATTTCATCATATTACAGTGACATGCATGCCAATTTAGGTAACTAGTCTAAGTTGTCCAACAAGCAAAATGCTGACAACTTGAAACTGAAGCTGACATGATGAAACAATTTGTGGCATTGCCTTTGTAATATAGAACTGCACTTATTTGGAGGAAACATATAGCTTAGTTGAATGCCTCAGGAAATATCTAAATAAATTGGTAGTGCATTTCTAAGAGAGTGATCAGAATCGGCCAGACACATTATACATGAAAAATATTGCTTACTTGTAAAGCACTTTGACATTTGACAATTTTTAAGAAGTTATTTAAAAGTGGAAAAATAAATTGACATTTGGATCTTCCACAAATTAACCAAATCTTCACTTTTCCAAAACTGGCCCCAAGTCACTCTCCCACAACACCTGCTCCCAATGCTTCAATCTACAAAGATATTAAATCCCTTCCAGTTAAAGTTTATAAAGATACTGGGGCCCATCATTTCCCCATTCTTTCAATGAGACACCTTTCAGTCCCCCAGCTCATATTAGCACTTCGACAGCAATTTTTGTTGTCATTTTCTCCCCTTTCCATTAAGTCAAACTAGGAATATTTTACTACTTGCCTGCCTTCAAGTTTGCTCTCTTCCTTTCGTCTCTCTCTAGAGTTCATGCTTATAGCCTTTGTCTCATTAGACTAGCAACATAGCACATTCTCAGTGCCTCTAAATTAACTTTTTTTTAATCCTTTGTTTATGCCAAACAGCCATTCCCAGGTTCTCCACTTTTAGTCCCAAAGCACTAAGCTCAGTTTCTATCCTCTTCTCTCTTTCCTCTCTTACTGGTACTTCATAATTCTCTTTACTGCTGTCTATTTGTTTTTGTCAGTCAATGTTTTCCCTTCCTCGTTTCCGTCAACCAATTAAAGGATGTGTTTGGATTGGGCTTCCAATTAGGAAAAATGGACAGGAGAAGTCAGCAAACTAATTAAGGGCACAGTATTTCAAGGCAGTAAGCGTTGTAGTGGAACTACATTTGCATAGCAAGGATCTGGAAGCAAGAGAGGAGGAAGATGGATGGCAGAAGGAAATTAGCAGTCCCATGACTTACAGGTATGATACTTGAAGTGATGCTGGAAACAATGAGAGAAATGTACCTGTTCTCCTTCTAGAAGATGCTGGAAGTAAACGGGACATCCTAGGGAAGTTGGTTGGAGGTCAAGGAAGAGGTGAGAAGCTGCCACAAGATGCTGAGGATGTGGATCCAGTACAGGAAATACTGCAATAACATCCCGAGGTCTGGCAGGGTGAATGGTATGCAAATGTTTCACAGTAATCATCAATTTTTTAATATTGTTAGCCTTATCTAGTTCAAATATCCCGAGAAGCTCCAACTTTACAGTCACCCCTAAGCTACTCCTTGACCTCTAAGCCCTAGAGTTAGCAATGATAGTCCCCCTTAGTTGACTGAACACTTTCCATCCCATTCAATACAAATGTCTTTCTTAAGCCTGAAGCTCAACATTCCTTCATTGTCCTTTGCATTGCAGGAGAAGACAGCATACAACTCCTGGTAGAAGTGCAGAGTTTGGGAAAGAGTGAAATTCTTGGATCTCCTGGTGCCAAGTCCGAAGGATGTACTGGAAATTGGGAGGATGGTATTTGTGCGTCCTGTCATCAATGAAGAGATGGTGATGTCACAGTGAGAAAGTGAATGCGTTACTTATGGCACCTGCAGCAGGATCTGGCAATGTGACCTACAGATTTAGATTTTCTCAAATAGAACACAATCCCAATGTTAGCCTCATTTCTGGACAGGCACCTCCAGGAGAGGTGGGTATTGCTTACATTGGTAGAAGATCGCAGATAGAGATGGTCTTTGTTGCTTGCAGAGGTGTCAGCATATATAGAGTTCCAAAGCCCCTAAGTTCTTCAGGGTGAAGGCAAAACCCATCCAGAGGAGTAGCCAGCAGATGTGGTTGTAGCTTTTGACCTTGTACCTCTTTCTATGTGGCATGAAGCTTCCAGCTTGAAGCCAACAGATCTGTTGCTTGAATTCATCATTGATGAGTTGGCAGGATTCACATTTCACTGAGAGTGATCTGGAGCCAGTACTGGAGCCAGGCTCATGGGAAACTACTGGAACCAGCAAAAAATAACTCCAAAATAGGGTCTAATTGAACTATTGTGGACTGGTTGGGACTACATCAGATGGGAAAGTCCCCAGTGCCTCTATTTCCTTGGCCCTGTGCCTCCAATCCCATCTCCTTTGGGCAGGAAAGTTTGGCCATATTTACTGACAGGAGAAGTATAAGCAACAGTGAAATGCAAGGTCTTCACCTGTTTGTCAGCTTTATGCCTCACTGACTTATTATGTTTTATTAACGGTTGGGGCAACAATGAAGTGAGAGATGAGAGAGGAGACATTGTAGTTCACAAAGGACGAAAAGCGTTTTGGAGATCCATCTTCATATGATCAATGCACATGTTCCCTCATTGCTAAAGCCACAAGCTCTCCTGCCAGGAGCTGAGCTGTACCTGGCTACCCTTACTAGTGGCCTGGGACATTTCTCCCTCAACCATGTGCAGAGCTGTCAGCGTGTGTGGAACTCACCAGTGTACACTGCAACACTGTACGTACTTACGGACCTCACCAATATGTCATCTTCTGTGCTGCAGCTTACTGATGGTCCCCTTGATGCCTCAACACTCTCAACAGGAAGGCTGAGGATATGTCCCTTGGGGAAAACACGCTTGTTCTTGGAAGGATGGGTGCACCTGTTAGATACAAGAGGTGGAAGGTATTGTGGACAATGTTTGGTAGTGGTGTTAAATAATCGGGTGTTAGGATAGTGATGTTCCTTCTTCACCATAGGATTAGCCCTGGTTTTCTTGTCTGAGGACAAGTACTCTTTCATCAGAGGGGCTAAGGACACAGATATTCAGCATCGCCCACCCATTTGATGTCACATTGCTCTAGTTGAATTTGCTGTTTGTCCTGTAGTAACAGAAATGGGGCAAATGAGTATGACACAAGTGGGAGGCATGGCTCTTTGGGCTGGTGTATGTGGGGGAAAGGTGTTGAAGTGTTCTAAAGGAGTGAGGAGGCAATATGTAGGAGATGTAAAAGTTGTGTTGTGGGAGTATGGCGGGAAGCAACAGCAAGTGAGTGAAGGCATTGCATGTTACAGTGGGATATCAGATCATGAGCCTAGGTGGGAGGTGGATTGCGCAGCAGAGATAGAGTGAGTGTGAGGTAACAGGGAACAGAATGTGGCATTTACCGTGGTGGAGAAGGCCATTCTCCTTCTTCCTGCACTGCAGCCCACTCCTCCTCCCCCTAGAAATGGCACTAACCTGGAGGGCGACTTCCCACCAGGATGACACTGGTTTAGTGATGTGGCCTCCTCTGCTGGTCCTCCAGGAAGGGTACTCCTGTCCTCTCAATAAACACACCTACATGTTTCTGAGAGGCATGGTGCCAGCCTCCCTTCTTTGATATCTCTCCTGACTCCTTCCAGTGGTGAGTTTCTCCGGGAGTGATGTGTGGTAAGATGGCATGGAAATAACACAATACTCACCATGAGAGAAGACAACACTTAATGGTGTGAGTTTGGTAAGATACTGCAGGAAATCCCACTTGGGCTCATGGTGAAAATCACTCCATCAAACTCTATATAACTCGCACTTAAAAAAAACTGTAAAGATTCATCTCCATGTTCTAAAGCAAAGAATGATGGGAAGAAAAGGAGAGGAAGTTAGAGTGGAGCACAGAAAAGGTTCTTCAGCCCATCAAGTCTGTACCGATCAAAAATAACCACCTAACTATTGTAACCCCATTTTCAAGAACTTGTATGCCTTGGCATACTTGGATTTCTTTGACAAAGTAGCATGTACAGTGGTCAAAGGATAACCACTGGATGCATTTTACTTAGATTTGCAGAAGGTACCTGATAAAGTGCCAATCAAAGATTATTGTAGAAAGTAAAAGCTCAAGGTGTAGAAGTCACCATATTGGCATAGATAGAAGATTAGCTGGCTAATAGAAGCAGAGAGTAGGATAAATGGGTCTTTGTCAACGTGGCAATCATAGGGATCAGTGATGGGACTTCAACTATTTACAATTGATCCAAACTGAATTTATCGAAGGGGTGGAAGATATAGTTGCCAAATTTGTTGATCATGTAAAGACAGGTTGTGAGAAAGACATAAAGATGCTACAAAAGGACACAGATATGTTAAGGGAGTGAGCAAAGATCTGGTAAATGGAGTATAATATGAGAAACTGTGAAATTGTCCATTTTGGCAGGTCTAAGATGCAGAGAGATCCGAGTGTCCTAGTGGATGAAGCACAAAAGGATAGGATGCAGGTACAGCAAGTAATCAGGAATATTATCATTTATTGTGATAGAAATTGAATACAGAAGTAGGGAGGTTATGCTTGAGTTATACAGAGTTCTGATGTGACCCAATCTGGATTATTGTGAACTGTGTTGGTCACCTCATTTAAGAAAAGATTGAAATGAACTGGAAGCTATTTGGAGAAGGTTTACGGAGAATGTTCACCAGACCAATGCCTGGAATGGGTACATTTTCTTATGAGGAAAGGTTGGACAGACTAGGCCCATACCCACTGGGGTTTAGCAGAATAAGAGACAACTTAATTGA
This sequence comes from Rhincodon typus, assembly GCF_021869965.1. Classification (NCBI taxonomy): domain Eukaryota; kingdom Metazoa; phylum Chordata; class Chondrichthyes; order Orectolobiformes; family Rhincodontidae; genus Rhincodon; species Rhincodon typus. Next base: position 108,415,382 of record NC_063332.1, read on the forward strand.
AACATATAAAATCCTGAGGGGTCTTGGCAGGTAGGATAGACGTGACGAGGATGTTCCATCTTATAGGAGTACCTAGAATTAGGTCACTGTTTACAATAAGGATTACACATTTAAAGCAGTGATGAGGCAAAATGTCTTCTCTGAGAGCATTATCAGTCTTTGGAACTCCCTTCCTGAAAAGGTGCTGGAAGCATAATCCTTTAATATTTTTAAAGCAGAACTGAATAGATTCTTGTAAAGCAAGGGGCTGGAAGGTTATATGGAGTAGGCAGGAATATGTGCTTGAAGTTACGATCAGATTAGAATTTATTAAATACAGCCTTGAGGGCCTGAATGGCCTGCCTCTGCCCCATATTGATGTGTTTGTACGCACAACAGAGTCAAGAGTGAGAGCTGGAGAGTTGTGGGACTCTGATCTCCCCTACCCACACACTTTCAATGTGGGAACGTTACTTCGAATTTTGGATCAAAGGTACTAATACACTAATCTTCACAATCATCTAGGATATATCCTGAGAAGGAAGCATTGGGCAGCTAATGATTGGTTAGTACTAATAAGCATGTAGCAACATTGCTGCAGCAACAAATGCTGCTTTTGGTAATATCTAAGTTTCCATTATTTCTTATACAGAAATAGCACCACTTGATGTACTCTTAAATGGCCAAGCTTTTAATTTATGAATGTTTCACCATGGATTCCATGACCAGAAAAATGTGATTTTGCTGGATCTACTGTATTGAATTCCTTTGTAAGTTAAACTATTTAATTTTGATCACTTCTCAACCTTCGAAACCCAAGGGACTGCGAGTTAAATTAGGCAAACTGTCTGCAATATTTAATTTTTTAAACACAGCAATTGACTGCTGGATCTATGATGTCCCCTCTCAAAGACCAATGTATCTTTCTTGAGATGACACCAAAATGTACTCCAGATGGTGTCTGACCAAATTTCTGTACAGCTAAAAAAATCACTTCCTCCCATTTGTATTTTAACCACTCCTCCCAAACGTGTGAAATGCCAACATTCTAAAATTTGTTTTGATTACCTTCTGCACCTCAGCACCAACTTTTAGCAATTTATGTTCATGGACACCCAAATCACTTTGCTTGTCCATAAATCCTACTCCCGCACCGTGAAAAAAAATAGTACAGTATTTCTTGGATCCAACAACAGCAACACAACTTATATTGCACTTTTAATAAAATAAAATATTCTATGGTCTTCATTACATTGTTATTGAAACTAATTTTACACTAAGTCACATGTGAGGCGCTGCATTTTGGAAAGGCAAATCTGGGCCGGATTTTTACACTTAATGATAAAGTCCTGGGGAGTGTTGCAGAACAGAGACCTTGGAGTGCAAGTTCATAGTTCCTTGAAAGTGGAGTCGCAGGTAGATAGGATAGTGAAGAAGGTGTTTGGTATGCTTGCCTTTATTGGTCGGTGCATTGAGTATAGGAGTTGTGAGGTCATGTTGCATCTGAATAGGACATTGGTTCAGCCACTTTTGCAGTATCGCTGCAATTCTAGTCTCCCTCCAATAGGATGTTGTGAAACTTGAAAGGGTTCAGAAAAGATTTATGAGGATGTTGCCAGGGTTGAAGGTTTTGAGCTATAAGTGGAGCTATAAAATGGGGTTATTTTCCCTGGAGTGTTTGAGGCCGAGGGCTGACCTTATAGAGGTTTATAAAATCATGAGGGGCATGGATACGGTAAGTAGGTAAGGTCTTTTCCTCTGGGTGGGGGTGTCCAAAACTAGACTGCATAGGTTTAAGGTGAGAGGGGAAAGATTTAAAAGGGACCTAAGAGGCAACTTTTTCACACAAAGCGTGGCACTAGCATGGAATGAGATGCCAGAGGAAGTGGTGGAGATGGTATGATTATAACATTTAAAAGGCATCTGGATGGGTATATGAATAGGAAGGGTTTAAAGGGATATGGGTCAAATGGTGGCAAATGGGACTAGATTTATAAGATATCTGGTCGGTATGGACAAGTTGAACCGAAGGGTCTGTTTCCATATGCTATATCTCTGACTTTACAGATATTTCAACATGCTGATGACACTATTGGAATCAGGACTGGGACGTAGCAGCAGATGGAGAGTCAAACACAATTCGCTTAAAAAGGATAGTATTCACAGGATATAAGGCCACATCAATTGCACCTTTGCAGTTTCAAGCATGAGAGAGAAATCACATGGTGTTCATTAGTAGAAAGGATAACAGTCCTGAATTCTGAAATGGTGCTCTCACAGGTATACATGTTTTCCAAGCAACAGAGACACATATAAATCCCAAGAGAAGCATAGCTTCTTCATCTTTTCCAACGTAACAGAGTCTTTAGCCCCTGAGAGATATCTACTCCCTGCTTGAAGTAAGACTTGTGTCACGAGTACACATCTCTGACAAGTCACAGCAAGCAAAATTGAGACATTTTGAGAAATAAAACTTTTGACATTTAGCTACATCAATTAATTAAACATTAGTTCTGAAGTTTAACGTGGACGTGTTTCAAAGACGTGACCTTGATAATGAGCACTGATACACCCTGACGGAGAAGAATGCTCCACAACAGGCAGAACAGCATTTTGAAGGAAGCAGCTTTGGTATAAGTGGTTTTCCTTTGAGACTTACACAACCACCTGGAAAAGTGCCATGATGTCACAAAGTCATTTGTTTCTCTTAATGCACGTTTTAATTTCTGTTTATAACATATTCCTGTTCTTGTTGTGTTTTTTATAAGGGCAGCAATGTAAAATGTGTCTGCACTCTTTTCCTTGATAAGCTTTGTGAAATAACAGTAAATAAAATAGCACAAAAACTATCCACAAAACACCGGAACTCTGAAATAAGAACAAAAAGTGTTGGCAATACTCAGATGAGAGAAACAGAGTTAACATTTCAAGTCAATGACTCTTCATCAGAACTAGTGAGTATTTCAAGTATTTTGCGTTTTTATTATTGAATGATGTTGACTGTGTTTAAATGGAGGTCCATAAGCTCCTGCTTTCTCTGAAGTGGTGTTCTTTCTGGATGCTGTATGTATTTCCTGAGATGATGTCACATCCACCATTATGTTCATAGTTATGGGGCAAGTTTGATGCCAGAATGAAACCTGCCTTAGTAGGTCATATGTTTTATTTTGTTTAGTTAGTCAACATGGTGGTTAGTCGCCAGAACATATTCAAACAGGGCTGCAGATTTTATAGTCAAAGAGCCATGCAGTATGGAAACAGGGCCTTCGGCCTACCATGTTTATGCCAACCAACAAACACCAAAATATATAATCCCATTTACCTGCACTTGATTTTCCTTAGCAACAAAACAGAAGATTATTACCCAAAAAAAACCCAAAACTATCCAAATATACAAGACAATTAGAAATATTTTAAAATACACAGACTTCCCACCATACTGACCCTTTCATCCATCTCCACTTGAACGCTTTCTGCTGGCTTTTAGCCTGAAAATTCTTTTGACACTTTACATCAGTTCCACATTTTCTAATTTTCTGGTCCTAATCGCTTGCTCTTCACTATGTGCATGCAATCCCTCTACACATCCATCTCCCATCAGGATGGTCTGAAGGCTTTCCGTTTCCTTCCTGAATAGAAGACTGAAGAATCCCCATCCACCACCATTCTCCTTTGCCCCACTGAGCTTGTTCTTATTTTAAACAACTTCTCCTTTAACTCATCTCATTTTCTTCAAGGCAAAGGTGTGGCCTCAAGTATCCATATGGGTCCACAGATTAACCACCCTCTGGCTGAAGAAATTCCTTCTCATCTCAGTTTTAAAGAGTCTTCCCTTCATTCTGAGGCTGTGGCCTACAGTCCTATTCTCTCCTACGACTGGAAACATCGTCTCCATCATCCACTCTATCAAGGCCTCTCAGTATTTTGTATGTTTCAGTCAGTCACCCCTCATCCTTCTAAACTGCATTGAGTACAGACCCAGGGTCTGCAACCACTCCTCACATTACAAGCCCTTCATTCTTAGTATCATTCTTGTAAACTACCTCTGGACTCTCCACAATGCCAGCAAATCCTTCCTTAGATATGGGGCCCAAAACTGCTCATAATATTCCCAATGTGGTCAGACCACAGCCTTACACAGCTTCAGTAGTACATCTCTAATCTTTCATTGGAGCGTCTTGAAATGAATGCTAAAATTGCATTTGTCTTCCTATTTGCCAACTGAAACTGCATGTTAACCTTAAGAGAATCTTGAACTAGGACTCCCAAGTCCATTTGTGCTTCAGGAAACCTTTCCCCATTTAGAAAATAGTCAACACCTATACTTTTCCTATCAAAATACATAACTTCACGTTTTCCCATATTGTATTCCATCTGCCACTTCTTTGCCCACTCTTCAAGCCTGTCCAAGTTCTTTTACAGCCATCCTGCTTCCTTAACACTACCTGTCCCTCCACCTCTCTTTGTATCATCTGAAAACTTCACAATGATGCCCTCAGATCCTTTCTCCAAATCATTATTGTATAATGTGAATAGGTGTGGAAATCCTTCAGGCTGCCATCCCGAAAAAGATGACTTTTCCTGACTCTCTCTGCTTTCTGCCAGCAAGCCAATACTTTATCTACACTAATACCTTGCCCCTAGCACCATGGGGTCATATCTTACTTAGTAGTCTTCTGTGAGATACCTTGTCAAAGGCCTTTTAGAAATCTAAATAGATCACGTTCACTGGCTCTCCTTTGTCTAACTTGCTTGTTACCTCCCCAAAGAATTCCTATAGCTTTATCAGGTGTGATCTCCTCTTGACAAAGCCATGCTGACTCAGTTCCTATTTTACCATACACTTCCAAGTACTCCGCATCTTCCCCTTCCCTCAGAGGGACGATTTCCTCTGAGACACCCTAGTCCACTCCTCCATCATTCCTAACATTTCCTCATTCCCACATGATACCTTCCCATGCCATCACAGGTGTAACACTTACCCATTCACTTCTTCCCTGGCCACTCTATCTCTTCCTCAGGTGGCACCATAACCAGTTGGTAACTTACACACCCTACCCACTTGGCACTGTACTTACTTGGCCCTCTACACCCCATCCATCTGGCAGCCTACCCTCCCAACACCCTAACATTACCCTTTCCCTACACACTTATGGTTTGAGAACAGCTGTTGAAGTGAATATCGGGACCTTTAAATTTCAGAATCCAGCAGCTGATCGCTATGAAAAGGGGGACATGGTTTTGCTTTCCTCTGCTAGCTCTATGCTATGAAAGAACTGTCAGAATGCAATGGCGCTTCAACATTTTTGAGGGAGCACTGAGTAGAATCTCCTCTCAGAAACACAGAGTTCCCTTTCATATAAAAGGGGCTGGAGCAGCCATCTGCATGGATTGATACTCATCCGAAAAACCGGCACTGTGTCTCCTTTCAGCAATGGTTAAGTTGTGTACTACCAAGCAACTCTTTAAATTGTATTTAAGCTGACCTTTATTATATCTTACATTTTAGAACCCCCCACCCCTCCAACTTTTCCATCAGTAATAGTGTTTTTGAAAGAAGCTGTTCTGTGGCACGATTTATGTACTTAAGATTATCTTTACAAATGTTTTTGTTGGCCACCAACCTGTCTGGGCTTCCTTTTTTTTTTAAAAAATGGAATTCCTGGAATCCCTACAGTGTGGAAACAGGCCATTGGGCCCAACAAGACTGCACTAACTCTCCAGAGTGCTAACCACCCAGACTCACCTCCCTACCCTATCCCTGTAACCCTGCATTTCCCATTGCTCATCCACTTTATCTACACTTCCTGGACACTTTGGGCAATTTAGCATGGCCAATCCACCCAACCTGCACATCTTTGGATTGTGGGAGGAAACCCACACAGACACGGAGAATGTGCAAACGCCAAACAAGACAGTTGCCCAGGGCTAGAATTGAACCCAAGTCCCTAGCACTGTAAGGCAGCGCTGCTAACCACTGTGCCACCATGCTGCAACAGCAGCCTACCAACCTTTACTTTGAGGCATAAGTGAGTATTTAGCTCCTTGCTACTAAGAAGAAATGCTTCGTACTTGTTTTGAAAGGTAACAAATGATCTGACCCCACTGCCAAGGATATATTTCCCTCCCCACCCCTATCTGCCTTCTGTAGGGACCGCTCTCTCCATGACTCCCTCGTCCGCTCCACACTCCCCACTATCTCCACCACCCCCGGCACCTCTCCCTGCAACTGCAGGAAGTGTTACACCTGCCCCTACACCTCCCCCCTCACCTCCATCCAAGAACCCAAAAAAACCTTCCACATCAGACAGATGGTCACTTGCACATCTGCTAATGTGGTCTATTGTATCCGTTGTTCTTGACGTGGCCTCCTCTACATCGGTGAGACCAAGCAGAGGGTCAGAGACCACTTTGTACAGCACCTACGCTCAGTTCGCGACAAACGACAACACCTTCCAGTCACGAGCCACTTCAACTCCCCCTCCCACTCCCTCGACAACATGTCCATCCTGGGCCTCCTCCAGTGTCACAACGACACCACCTGGAAACTGGAGGAGCAGCATCTCATATTCCATCTTGGGAGCCTACAACCCAATGGTCTCAATGTGGACTTTACTACTTTCAAAATCTCCCCACCCCCGGCCTAATCCCAAGACCAACTCTCCCTCTCAACCCCGCCTCCTTGACCTGTCTGTTTTCTCTCCCACCTCACTGACCAATCCCCACCACTGCCTACCTGCACTCACCTATTGCTATCTCACCTACCTTCCCCAGCCCCACCCCTCCTCTCTCTATTTATTTCTGAGCTTACTTCCACCTCCCCCATTTCTGAAGGTTCCCAACCCGAAACGTTAGCTTTCCTGCTCCTCTGATGCTGCCTGGCCTGCTGTGTTCCTCTAGCTCCACACTATGTTATACTTGGAATCATGTTCCTGATTTAAAAATATTAATCTTTGTGCATGAATCCTATGAAGTTGGAATTGCAAAACAATTTGGCAAAGTTGATGACAAAATGTATTAAACCTTCACCCAACAGTAACCATTCCTTCTTCAGTGATAACCCTTGCCCCTTACACAGCTGTGATAAGTGACATGCTCCCTTCTTTGAATCACATTTGAAAGGTGGACACCAGAACTGGTGCTTGCTTTAAGCCATGTTGATAATGCACTGAATTAGCTTGTTATCTCAACGGGCCAACATGCATCCCCTTTATTGTGGTATGGCTATGATGAAAGAAATTGGATATGATGAGCATATATGAACACCAGTAGTTCACTAGGTCCTTGTTTTGGGGCCAAATACTCAATTGTGCAATTTGGACAAAAGCATATAATGCATTAAGTAGACGTAGCAATCTGTAGAAGACCTCTTCTTTACCATTTCCATTGTATTGTTTTAGTGATACTTCATAATTGTACCGTCTTTGAAAACAGCCCAGGAAGCTGAACTTAATGGAGCAAATTTGAAAATAGTAGTTTGTAGTTCAATCACACTGGAGCAAATACTTCCTTTTATTGCAGAAGCCGGGAAAAGTTCCACCTAACTAATTATCACCCAAACATCAATACAGTGATGGAAGGTGATCTTGACAGTGCTATTAAGTGGCACATATTTAGTAATGACTTGCTAAGGTATGACCACTTGGCTGCTGACACTATTCAAGATTTGGCTCAAAAGAGCTGATTTCAAAGCTGAGGTGTAAGTGATTGCCCTTGGCATCAAGATAGCACTTGACTGACTGTGGCAACAAATGCCCATGCAAGATTGAATGTTGATGAAAAACAGGTGAAACTTTCCACTAGCTGGAGTCATACTGAGCACAAGGGAAGATTGTTGTGGCTGTTGGAGGTCAAACATCTCAGCCATTGAACATTCAATGTAATTACCATCCTTGAGTTTTCCCACATGTTAGGACAGTAGGAACAGGATTAGGTCACTCACTGTATTGAGTCTGCCCTGCCATTGAAGATCATGGTTAATTTTCTCTTCAATGCCACTTTCCTTCTCGATCTTCATATACCTTAATGTCATTATTCTCCAGAAACCTACTGATTTCTTTCTTGAATCTGCCCAACAATTAAGTTTTTTCAGCTTTCTGGGATAGAGAATTCAAAAATTCACCACCTTCTGGATGAAGACATTTCTCATCATAGTCTTCAATGGCCTATCCCTTAGCCTGAGATTGAGTCCTGGAGTCATGGCCAGGGGAAACATCTGATCGAAGTTCAACCTGTCATACTTGCTCTGTAAGAATTTTACAATATTCAATGTGATCACCTCTCATACTTCAAAACTTTAGGAAATACCAAACCATTCTCCTCAATCTCCCCTCATAAAATAACTCTGCCATTTTAGGGATTAATCCAGTGAATATCAATTGAACTTGCTCTATGATGAATATATCCTTCCTTAGATAAAGAGACCAAAACTATGCATAAAACATCAGGTGAACTTTCACTAAGGCTCAATAACAAATGCAGCAAGACATCCTTACTTCTTTACTCAAATCCCCATGAAATAAATGAGGACCATTTATTTGCATTTCTAATTGCCTGATGCATTTGGATGCTTGCTTTTAGTGACTCATGGACAAGGGTACTTAGGTTCATTTGGGCACTGACACTTCACAACCATTCACAATTAGAGAAATATTCTGCCTTTCTGTTCTTTTCTACCCAGACCTCTTGAGCCCTCCATGTAAACACCTCACACTTTGTGCTCCCACCCAGTTGGTGTCATCAGATAATGTGGTCCCCACATCCAGTAAGGAAATGGCAGAGGAGTTAAATAGATATTTTGCAGCAGTCTTTATGGCAGAAGATACTTTGAACATCCTACTAACACTAAAGAACATGGACAGGGGGAAGGTATTAAGTACCATCACATTACTGGAGAAGTAGTATTAGACAAATTAATGGGGCTAAAGGGTGTTATGTTACTTGGCCCTTAAGACTCGCATCCTCAGATCCTGAAAGAGGTAGCTACAGAGATAGTGGATGCATTAGTTGTAATTTTCCAAAATCCTTGGATTCTGAAAAAGGACCAGAGGATTGGAAAATTGCCAATGTGATAAACCTAATCAAAAAGGAAAGGAGGCAAAAAGCAGGTAACTATAGGCCAATAAGCCTACCATTTATTGTTGGAGAAGTATTGGATTCAATTATTAAGGAAGTAGAAGCAGGACATTTGGAAAACCATAATCTAATCAGAGTCAGCATGGCTTCATGAAAGCAAAAACGTATCTAATTTGATAGAGGTTTAAAGAAAGTCTCAACTACAGTGGATAGAGGGGAATTAATAGTTGTATTGAATTTTGGGATTCTAGATGCCATTTGACAAGGTACCTCACAGAAGGTTAAGTCATAAGATCAGAGCCCATGGTGTTGAAGGTAGTATATGGGCTTGGATAGACAATTATCTAATAGGCAGAAAACAGCAAGTGGCAATAAGGTATTCTTTTTCAGGTCAGCAATCTGTATGCAGAGGGTGTCATCAGGGATCAGTGCTGGGACTGCAACTATTTACAATATATTAACGACTTGGAGGAAGGAAGCAAATGTATTGTAGACAAATTTGCTGACAATACAAGAACAGGTGGAAAGGCAAGTTGGCAAATGAAATACAATGTGGGAAAATGTGAAATTGTTCATTTTGGAGGGGAGAACAAAAGAACAGTATTATTGAAATGGAGAAAAACTGCAACACAAAGTGACTGAGGGATACTTGTGCATGAAACACAGAAAGCTAGCAGAGGTGCATCAGATAACCAGGGTTGGCCCTTATTTCAAGGGAATTAGAGTATAAGAGTAGGGAAGTCTTACTGCAACTGTACAAGTTGCTGGTGAGACCCCATAGAGTAATGGAGTCATACTGTGCAGAAACAGATCCTTCAGCCCACCGTCTATGCCGACCACCAAACACTAGTCTGGAGTATTGTTAGCAGTTTGGCTCCCTTATCTAAAGAAAAGTATTATTTCATTGAAGGCAGTTCAGAGAAGGTTCATTAGGATTTTCCCCAGTATGGAGTTTTCCAGTTTGCTCTTATGAGCAAAGGTTAAGCAGGTTGGGACTCTACTCATTAGAATTTAGAAGAATGTGATCTCATTGAAATTAATAGGATTCATAAGGGGCTTGACAGGATAAATGCTGAGATGATCTTTCCCCTCATGGGAGAGTCTAGGACCAGAGGACTTAAGTCACAGAATAAAGGGGTACTAATTTAAGATTGAGATGAGGAGGAATTTCTTTTGTCAGGTGACCGCAAGTGTTTGGAACTCTTTGCTACAGTTGGCTGAGAGGGTGGCAGAATTCTTGTACATGTATAAGGCTGAGATAAATGGGTTCTTGAACAGTAGGGCAATTAACAGTCATAGCGAAAGGGCAGGAAAGTGGATATGAGGAATGTCAGATCACCTTTGATTCTATTGAATAGCAGGCAGGCTTGAAGGGCCAAAAGATCTACTCCTGTTCCTATTTCTTATAGTCTCATGGTCTTGTATAGATTGTGAACAGTTGTGGATAGTACTTACACTTCAGGTGCCCGACTAGAAACGACCTACCTTGAGAATTATATGTTTATTTTTACTTTCTGCTTTTTATCTATTAACCAGCTCTCAACCCATTCATATATTTCCCCCCAATTACATGTGCTCTAATTTTACTTCTTAACTTCCTATGTAGGACCTTATCAAAAACCTTCTGAAAAATCAAACATACCACATTTACAGGTTCTGTTTAGTCAATGCCACAAGTAACATTTCATTTTATTCTTTGCCGGGGGCGGGGTGAGTTTCATAGGCTAGGTCAGCATTTATTGTTCATCCTTAACTGCCCTTGAGAAGTGGAGGTGAGCTACATTCTTGAACTGCAACAGTCCACTCGTCCAGATAGATGATGTTAGGGAGGGAATTTCAGGATTTCAACCCAGTGGCACTGAAGGAATCATGATATATTTCCAAGTCAGGATAGCTTGGAGGGAGAAGAATTTGCAGATGGTGGTTTTCCCATGTATCTGCTTTGTCCTTCCAGTTGGAAGTAGGCCTGAGTTTGGAAGGTGCTGTCTGAGGAACCTCGGTGAATTTCTGCAGTGTGTCATGGTGGACAAGCTCTGCCGAATCAGGAAGTGAGTTATTTGTGCAAGATTCCTATCACTTGCTGCTCTTGCTGTTTGGCACACAAGTAGGCCTGTTCTGTAGCTTCACCAGGTTGACATTCTTTTTAGGTATGCCTGGTGCTGCTGCCAACATACCTTCCTGCACTCTTTATTGGAGCAGGGTTGATCTCCTGGTTCGATGGTCATGGCAGCGTAGGGGATTCGCCAGGTCATAAGGTTGCAGATTGTGTTGGAATACAATTCTGCCGCTGATAGCTCACAGCACCTGTGATGCCCAGTCTTGAGTTGCTGGATCTGTTAAAAATCTATTCCGTTATTATAATGGAAGAGCCAGACAATACAGTGGAGGGTATATTCCATGTGAAAATGGAACTTTATCTCCACAAGGACTATGCACCAGTCACTCCTATTGATGCTGCCATGGACAAATACATCTACAACAGGCAGAATGGTAAGAATGAGGTAAAGTATGTTTTTCCCACTTGTTAGTACCTTCTCATCTGCTGCAGATCAGTCTAATAGTCGTGTCAGTTTGGACTTGACCAGCTCAATCAACAGTGGTGCTATGAGTTACTCTAGGGATTAGTCTAAGAATTGAAGTGCTCCACTCTGAGTATATTCTGCACCTTTGCTTCTTTCAATGCCTCATCCAAGTTTTGTTCAATATATTAAGAATACTGATTCATCAGCTGGGGTTGGGGAGGGTATACGTTGTAATCAGCAGGTTTCTTTGAGCATATTTGACCGAATGCCATGAGACTACATGGGGTCTGCAGTTAATTCACTCTTGACTGTATAACCACTGTGCCGCTACCTTTACTATGTCTGCACTGCCAGTGGGAGAGGGTACTGGGGCTGTCCGGGCATTGCGTGAAAGGTATGATTCCGTGAGTCTAAATATATCAAGCGGTTGCTTGACTAGCCCGGTGAGTCATTTCCTCAGATAATGTGACCAATAGAGTACCCAGGTTTGGACTCACCAGTGCCCTGTATAATTGAAACATAACCTCTCTCCTTTTGTACTCTAGTTCTACTTTGACCCCATCCACAATTTTTCACCACATCAATGATGTCATCAATGTGGCTTCTTGCTCTTGTCCAGAATTGGCAAAAAATCAGCGATTAAGGAGAGTCATTCAAAACATTAACTGTATTTCATCTCCAGATGCTGCCAAACCTACTCAACATCTCCAGCATTTTGTGTGTTTGTTTTGGGTTTCCATGATCGGTAGTATTTTGCTTTTATCAGTGTTCCAGATGTAGTCATCAATGTTCTGTCTAACTGAAACACAACATCCATACTTTTGCATTCAATTTGTCTCATTGCAAAAGCTAATATCCCATTAGCCTTCTTGACTTTGTGCAGTAGCTGCATCAACTTTTTGTGACTCATGCACCAGAACATCAAAATCTCTCTGCACCCCAGAATTCTGGCACTTTCCGTTTAAGTAATACATTTTTACTCTTCTTGCCAAAGCAAAAATCATATTTTCCCACATAATGCTCTAAATGCCAGATTTTTGCCCACTCACTTAACCTATCTATATTTGTCTGCAACTTCGTGTCTTCTTCACAACATACTTTCCTACCTATCCTGGTGTCACTTGTGAATTTGACTACCATACGTTGGGTCCTCTCATCTCAGTCATTGATGCAAATTGTAAAATGTTGAGACCCCAACACAGACACCTGTGGGACTCTACGCATCACAATCTGCCAATCAGACAAAGACCCATTTATGCATACTGATTTTTTCTGCCAATCTTTTATCCATGTTAATGTTACCCCCTCCACTATGACTTTTTATTTTCTGCAATAACTTTGATGTGGTACCTTATCTAAAGCATTTTGGAAATCCAAGAATACTATGTCACAGCCCTCATTCCTCAGACAGCTATCCAATACCTCTTCCTTACCAATTTTAAATCCTCCATGTGTCTGAATTCTCTCCTCATTCACTGGAGGCATGTAGGGGAAAGGCGGTGAGGAAAGATGTTTGTACACTACACAGCAGTGGTGTGTGACTGCATGCATGTGCGTATGCAGAATGCAATTTGGCCAACTACTGGTAGCTGATTGTCATGTTTGCACAAACAAAGTCATGGATGCCAAACATCATCAGCTTGCTCACAACTCTCTCATTCGTTCCCGGCTAGTTGCACAGTTTGTAGGTGTTAATGATTCGGCAAAAAGCCTTCAGACTGCTAGAAGGGCATGTTGTGCATGTGTATGCGTGTCTGTCTCTCTTGCTCTGCAGTAAAAAATTCCTGAAGTTTGAAGAAAATCAGGTATTTTCTCCCACCAGTTGCTGCAAGCTGCTGCCTTTAAACTGTGTGGTTAGTGTACCAATCACCCTGTTTCTTCTGGGAAGTGAAAGAACCTGGAAAAAGGAGATCAAACAACTGAAAGTCGTGTCAAGTCAAAGGGAACATCTCAACATACATAAAACAAGAAAAAAAGCACCAGACTTGAACCATTAACTCTACTTTCTCCACAGTAATGTTGCCAGACCTGTTGAGTTTCTCCAACAATTTGTTTTTAGCTCAACAAACCTGGTGGACTGGTGCTATTGAATTATGCTTCCCACTTTATATTTCCCTCCAGCCACCAATTATAAAGGGGGGGAGGGGTTAGTGTTTTAACTAGTAGACCCATATGTTGATACTTCATAGTTGTTTACTTATGATTTGAATTTACCTATTTGTAATAAGTAGTTCTTGTTAAGTACAGAAACCTGGTTAGTATTCTGTGATAGTACTTGATTTCAACAGGGAGGTAAATCAGATGCTCGATTAAATCATTAACTTTTGTGAAGACTCTGGCAGTAGTAATTCTTGAAAACCAGTGCACTTTCCCGAGGGGTTGTAACAATATAACAAACCAAGCTATTTACATATGACACAACTTGAAAGGTTTCAAGACACATGATAGAATTGTATTCTATTTATCCCAACACCATCATCTTAAGTTATCAAATACCAGAGAGAGTTCATTTCTCCGTAGGTTTGACTTAACTGTCTCTTTCAATTTCTTGTCTTGGGACCTTAATAGTCTCTTTCTTGATTGTGCATATAACTAATATGCACTAAAATGTTAAACTTTCTTACCTTCAGTTAACCCCTTCAGGATTCTAATCAAACCTTTCTGGACTGGAATTTTTGAAAGAAACCCTTACATTTTTCCTAATTGTTCTTTACTAACCTCAACTCCGGGGGGAAAACAAATTGTTATCTCTAACCCCAGCCAGGCCTTCTGTGAACTGAAACCAACAGATTTTCAATCTATGGGTTCTTCCTAAACAAAAGTTAATCTCTGATTATTTGTAATCTAATGTTTCTCAATGTTTGCTGCCTCCAATTGTAAAATTCGAAACACAAATTCCCATTTATTGATCCAGGAGAGCCCCAGTCAGCTGCTCTCTGATGCATACTGGTTTAAGCTCATAGCTCCAGAAAAATTCACAAGTTAATTATTACCCTTTCATACACACAGGCCAACTCCCATATGCCAACATTCCAAATTCAAATTCTAATGCCAATAGTACTTTATAAAATCACACCTTACGTGACAATTCAAATTAAGATCAACGTTTTTGGGAATCAAGAAAATCCCTGAGCTATAAATGAATTTACAGCATCTCAGGTCATGCAATACACACTCGCATTGTACTAATTTAATAGCTTAGGTATGCCTCTGCCTCCATGGATAAATTCTCATTTTAATCCTCAATCAGTCCTATTCTTTTTTTCCAGCTTTTAGTCACTTAAATGCAGATATAGAAGATTTGGATTCTCTTTGACATTATCTGGTAATTTATTTTCATACTTTATTTGCGTCTCCTATTGGCTTTTTGGGTTCTTGGTTTTATTATCCACCTTGTATCGGTCATGAGCTTCATCTTAATTCTCCCAATTAAAAAGTAAAACATTTCAATACTCCCGGACTCTGAAGAAAATAGTTAGAAAGTATCAAAAATGATGAAAAACAGTTCCACCCACAAAATGTCTGTGTATACCTGAGGAAGTCAGCAAAGGAATTCAACAGGTGATTTCAGGAACTAGATGTGATTGGAAAAATTGTCTCAAAAAGAAACAAAATCCTACAAATAGACATTGGTGATTTGGCCACAAAATTCCATTAGCTATTTGAGTTAGAAAGCAGTGAATTTGATATAGAGATAATTAGGATGAAAAATTATATTGAATTGAAAGTCAGGACAAGGGACAGTGATTTTTGAGGACCTGTAAACAGAAAAAAAAACAAAAACTTATCAGCTTGTGTTTTTAAAGTGATAGTAATTTTTGGCTCCACAGACCGATGAGACAGCATTCTCCCACATGAAGACAATCAAGTCCAAGTATCACATCTGCCTCATAGACATAGTTGCTGGACTGTTTATGACTAGCAGACTCAAACTACAATACAAACATCAAGGCACTAGCAAATAATATGCAGTCACAGGAGTCACACTCTTTCTTGATGAGTAGAGGACGAAGCAATTAATTATATATACTTGGTTTTAAATTTATGTAACACTAACATTAAACTACTCTGTATTCTCTTCAGGGTAGATCCTTGTTTGCACTATTGATCTAGTGCTTAAAAACATTGGTGATCACAGCTCTACATACTCTCTTACATGCATAATAACCTTAATTAAAACATTATTAATTTTTCCGTTTGAGTATAACTAATAATTTACTATTTCTTTCTCCAGTGCTATCTGTCTCTCCCAGTGTCACAGCACTTTGGATTCCACACTTCATATTACCTTGAGGTTTCCACTCCCCTGCCAATTTAGTTTAACTCCACCCAATAGCATTAGAAAATCTCTCCAAAAGGAAATTAGTCCCAGGTCTGTTTAGATGCAACTCACCCAGTCTGTACAATTCCCTGACCCCACCTACAATAAGTGCTGCAGCAACTACTCAAGATTTCTTCACCAGAACCTCATACGTACGACATCTACCACCTTGAAAGGCAATGGTGCCAGGAATATGGGAATACTGCCACTTGAAGGCATCCTCTAAAGTCACACAACATTGATTTTGAAATATATTGCCCATCCTTGAATGTCACTGGTACAAAATTCTGGAACGCTACTTAATGCCACTATGGGAATATCTTCACTTCACAGACTACAGTAGTTAAAAAAAAAGACACTGACCACCACTTCTGAAATGCAATAAATGCTGGGGCCTTAATATGCCCAGGTCCTATAACGAATAATTAAAATAATGATGTTCCTTTAAAAAGTCTTTTTTCCTCAATTTGGCCATGCAATTCACACCATTTTTGTAGCCTGTGATTCGTTCAAAGCTGACAAGGAAGGATTTAAAAATTAGAACGGATGTTGAACAACATTCAAACAATGAAAATCAACTAACATTCATTCTGATTGGATAATCTCTACAGAAACATAACTTGCACAAAATGTGAATAATAGCAAAATTTAAAAAAATTCTATAATTTTTACAGCAGATAATTTTGCCTTGCATATTCAGATCATGTAGTCCGTTTGTCAATTACAGGTAAATGCTAGCTGCAGAACAGTATTTAGTTCTTCCTTTACATCAATGACAATCTCAACAAGAAAAGCTTTTCATGCGATAACAAGGTGTAG
>NC_063332.1:108432497-108438112 GCF_021869965.1 Rhincodon typus
GATTCTCCAGCATCTGCAGTTCCTACTATCTCTGAAGCTTTTCATGCATTTTGTTTTAGAAGAAAGGAAAATAACACCAGGAAGAGTACAAGCAAAACAAATTTATTTAAATATTGTCACAACTATAGTTTATCAGTAATATAGTGTACTTTTAACTTTTAATGTCTTGCAGAATGACTAATGTTAGTAGACAAGTATTTTAAAAGTTTCACATATACAAATAATACTTTTACATTTTAACAATTGCTTTATTTCTAGAATTTTAAAGGTTAATGGCTGCTGTAGCGTTTTACATAATTTCATTCGGTAGTGGCAGATTCTTTTCTGTTTATTTAAAGAAAGCTTTGAGGTTGTAGACTTGCTCGCTGAGCCGGTGTGTTTGTCGTTTTGTCACTCTGCTAGGTAATATCGTCAGTGCGTCTCCGCTGAAGTGTTGGCATTCTGTCCCATTTATTACTTATATGCCTCAGTTTGCTGGGGTGGTTGGCATCACTTCCAGTTCTGTTTTTCAGTGGTTTGTATATCGGGTCCAGTTCACTGTTTGTTGATGGAGTTCCAGTTGGAATGCCAGGCCTCCAGGAATTCCCTAGCATGTCTCCGTTTGGCTTACGCTAGTATGGATTTTGTTGTCCCAGTTGAATCCCTGCCTTTCATTGTCCCCGTGTATTCAGACTAGTGAGAATTGGTCATGTGTCTTTGTGGGTAGTTAGTGTTTGTGCATCCTTAATGTCAGTTTTCTTTCCAGTTTGGCCTATGTAATGTTTCTCACAGTCCTTGCATGGTATTTTGTATATTACATTAGTTTTATTGGTTGTAGGTGTGGGATCCTTTACATTTGTCAGTAGCTGTCGTAGGGTGGTTGTTGGTTTGTGGGCTACCCTGATACCTAGGGGTCTGAGTGGTCTTGTGGTCATCTCTGATGTAAGATAGGGTGACTAGTGTGTCTGGCCGTGTTGTGTCTTCTGTTGTGGTCTGTCGCGGACATAACAGCGGATTGTGCTTTTTGGATATCCGTTCCTTTTAAGAACTCTGTATAAGTGCTCCTGTTCTTTTTTGCACAGTTTTGGGTTGCTGCAGTGTGTTGTGCCTGTTTGAATAACGTTACCCATAAACAGAGCTGCATCAGGACATTATTCAGACGGGCACAACACACTGCAGCAACCCGAAACTGCGCAAAGCAGAACAGAGTTTTTAAAAGGAACGGATACCCAAAAAGCACAATCCACCATTACTTCCATGACAGACCACAACAGAAGACACAACACGGCCAGACACACTAACCACCCTATCATACATCAGAGACATATCAGAGATGACCACAAGACCACCCAGACCCTTAGGTATCAGGGTAGTTCACAAACCAACAACCACCCTGTGACAGCTACTGACGAATGTAAAGGATTCCACACCCACAACCAATAAAACTAACGTACTATACAAAATACCATGCAAGGACTGTGAGAAATTATGTAGGCCAAACTGGAAGAAAACTGACAATAAGGTTACACAAACACCAACTAGCCCCAAGAGACGCGAGCAATTCTCAATAGTTTCAACACACACGGACAACGAAGGGCAAGGATTCCACTGGGACAACAAAATCCATAATAGCATAATCCAAACTGAGACATGCCAGGGAATTCCTGGAGTCCTGGCATTCCAAACGGAACTCCATCAACGAACACATTGAACTGGACCTGATATACAAACCACTGATAAACAAAACTGGAAGTGATGCCAACCACCCCAGCAAACTGAGGCATAGAAATAACAAGTGGGACAGAACACCAATGCTTCACTGGAGGTGCAGTGACGATGTTACCTAGCAGGGTGATGACACGTCTGCAACCAAATCCACCGGCTTAGCGAGCAAGTCTACAACCTCATCCACAAACCGAGCTACAAATAGTCTTAAAAACTTTAAAGAAAGCTTTATTGTGCATTAATTTGCATGCCTCTTCAGATTACTTAGCTTTACAGTTGCAACAACATCATTTAAGTAATAATGACTAAGCCTTTAGTCATGACAAATACAAAGACAGGCTTCTGGAATGAAAGACTTATCTGTAGAATACAGGTATATTATTTCAAATGATTAGTTTGCCAAAGAATGATAATTTGTATCAAGGTCAATAGAATTTCATTGCGAGAATGTCTATTACTTAAAGAAATGTGAAAAACAATCCTCGTGACAACTAAGCATCCTCAGTAACTGATTTTGAGAATCTGACATTGTCGGTTGAGAGAGAAGAGTGTTTTTTTTCTGGAAAAGCACAATAATCAAAAATACAACTAAGAATCAATTACTGCTTTCAGTAAAGCAAAGGGACAAAATTTAAACTGTATATAATATAGAAAATACATTTTAAAATTATACTGGACTTTATTCTGACTGACAATAAAATTAAAATTACAGTAAGCTGCAATATAATTCAACTTTTTCAAACACCAAAATGTAAACAAAGATCAGGAATAAAATATGTTATATTGACCACCAAGAAAAGGCACTTTCAACCATTTCCTTGGTACGAGATGGCACATTCTACAATAGCACAATTTACTTCTATTCAGTAGGTATTTTTGATGAGCATTCATATGTTAAAGTGCAGCACAAACAAAATTTGTGGAAATATGACAAATGAATAAAAATAGACTATTTGTATATAAACATTTTAAACCAGGTACTCTGAATCAGTAAGTGAATTGTTATGACGTATTCTCATTTATGGAGATGATGGAGTTGTCGTCTTCTTTTAATATTGATGTCCTGGGTTTTAATCGAGTGAACAACCATGTGAGAATAGCCAGAACAATTTGGACAATGATTCGTAAAAGAACAAATGCAAAAGGAACAATGATCTGCATCATATGGAAAATTTCAGTACTAAACTTACTTAAAATATATGTAAGGCAGAACGTAACAAAGGCCACCGAAGGATAAAGTGAAAGTTTGGCAAACATAAATGCGTGTTCTCTGCCCCCATACCAAATATGGTGATGTAGGGTTTCCTTTTCATTGTAAAGTGCTACAGCCCATATTGCAAACTGAAAGAGACTTGCAAGAAAAATTATAACACAACTGATTTGAATGGCCTCAAGTTCATTTCGTGAGTTGGAAGCAAATTCATGGGTAAGCCGAAAAGCCAATGGAAGTCCACCAATGAAAGCCAGTGAGACGGTGTTCAGGAGCCCCATTAGTCTTGTTGACTTAGTGATGTACAGAAAGAGTGAATGATGAACAAACCAGAGAAGGCCAACAGTCACAAATGAACCAAAATAAGCCAGAAATTCTGGACCGTACTCACTAAGTGCTTCAATAAGTTTGCCATTGAACTTTTCTACAACTTCTTTACGGTCAGGGACATTGTCCTCACTGCAACAAGAATATGCCAAAATAGTTACAACACATCCTAAAACCATTAATTCACTTCATGGCTAATGTTATACAAAATCAGTATTTATATCTTGCTTTTATCATAGGAACATACCATATGTTGAACAATTAAAAGTTACTAAGTTGATGTTTAAGTCAGAACAGGAGAGATTACTAAAGTTGACAAAGCCTTGGAGAACAAAATAGGTTGCTCCTCTTGACCCCAAATTTCAATACATGCATTCCTAGATTATTAATCCAGAAGACTGGATTAACAAAACATAGAACCTGAATTCAAATCTGACAAAAACAGTTTGAGAATTTGAATTCAGTTAAATAGAAGTCTATTAGCAAAGGTGACAATGAAGTTGTCGTGTAAAGCCAACAATCGCTTTCTCAGTGGCATGTGGAAGTGGGGAAATAAATGCTAACCTTGCTACTGTGGTTTTCAATTCTAGCATTTATTTTTTCAAATTACACACTCCATTTATTTTGTAGATTACTCACCACCATGCTTTCCTTGGCCATTAATCGCAGTGGATAAAAATGATGATAAAAACACCACTACTTTCAAATGGGCTTCTTATAATAGATATCCTCAATATGAAATAGCACCAGCGCTGTTTGTTCACACTATATCAGCACAGTTCTATGTCATCATATGCCCTGCTTGAGCAACCTCATGCAATCCTTCAGGAAACAGAGGGCACAAACTGAATGGCTGTAGGTTTCAGGAAGTGTGGGGAGGTGTGCATAGAGCTGGCATGACCGGAAAATGTGTGTGGATTAGGTACAGTGCAGGGCTTGACAGGTAGGTCCCAAGTGTCAGGAAATACTGTAGTATAATAACGGAAAAGCAATGCATTGAGCAGTGTGAGAAATGGGTGGTGGGATGTGTCTAAGATATGGTAAGTCAGTGCATTTACTTACTCTGACCACATGAATGAGGCCACTAAACCTTCTTCTGCATTGTGGTCAAGACCTTTGGGCTGTAGTCTTGGCATTAAGCACCCCTGTCATCACGTTACCATTTTTGTCTGAGGCTCCACCTTGAAGATTTCCTCCTTCCCCTGCCCTTCACACTGAGGAAAAATGATGTCTCTCCTGGTGTCCAAAAGTCTTATCAGTACTTTCACTGCGGCATCACCGAAGCAGCCATCCAGTTTTCTGCATTTGGGATAACTCCCTTGGCTCCCAGTGTTCCAAAATGTTTAACCAGCAAGCTTCAGTCCATTACTGTAGTTTTCCCTTATAGGAGATTTTACTTTGATAAGGGAAGGATTCATGGACCATGTGGTTTGCTCCCACTATTTAACTCCCTGTGATGTGCAGAGACTGCCAGCAGTACTATACTGATTACTGTAGTACAGGATCTACTCACAACAACACTATATTCAAGGAAATGAGGTGGCTGCACCAAAGTTATTTGCTGCTTACACCCATTGGAAACAATATCGAACCAGTACAAATCAGCCAAAAATCCAGATGCACCAACTTCTAGTTCATAAGTCCACATCAGCTTTTTCAATTTTGCTTATCCTTGGTGCTATTGCTATTGTCTGAGATGAGATTGCTTAGGGCTCCTCTGCTAGCATTCCGCCAGGCAACCCTTCAATTCTCTTTAAGCACCTCATGATTATGAACCAGCTCAAGCTGAACTTTACTGCCTTCTTGTTTAGCTCTGCAGCTTCTTCTCTCTGCCTGATTCCAAACTATTCTGGCTTCAATTTTGAGAAAAGAGAGATAATCCTAACACAAAAGGGCAATCTAACCCTAGGACCCCAGAGTGCCTCAACAGTGATTTAAACCAATTACCACAATTTCCAAATCTGTTAAATGAAAAGTAAACTGAGAATTTATTTATTTACTTGTTGCTTTCATTTTTTTTGATCTGGGCTCACAAAGAATTTACAATCCATATCAAGCCAAGTGAAGACTCCAGTCTCTACCAAGACTCGGAAAGAAGTCACCTATTGTTTAACTAAGGTATCTGATTCTTACCTGCCCTCAGGGCAATTAGGGATGGGCAATAAATGCTAGCCAGTGACATTCTCATGAATGGAAATCTGAAACTAAAACAGAAATTGCTGGAGAAACTCAGCAGATCAAGAAATTTTAATCCTGATTTCTGAGGAAAGGTCATTGGACTTGAAATGTTAATTCTGTTTTCTCTCCATAAATGTTCCAAGACCTGCTGAGTTTCTCCAACAACTTCTGATTTCGTGTCATCGATTATGTACTG
>NC_063332.1:108438612-108450731 GCF_021869965.1 Rhincodon typus
GTGGAGCTGGAGGAACACAGCAGGCCTGGCAGCATTAGAGGAACTCCTCTGATGTTCCTCTGATGCTGCCTGGCCTGCTGTGTTCCTCCAGCTCCACGCTGTGTTATCTCTAACTCCAGCATCGGCAGTTCTTACTATCTCTTAGTGGTGAGGAAGCTTTTAGAAATTGGATTCCAGGAAAAAATTCACAGTCACGTGGATGATTGTGAATTAACCAAAGAAAGTCAGTAAAGATTTCTAAGGGCAAATTGTGTTTAATTAACTTGATTGAGCTTTTTTTGAAGAGGTAATAAAGAGGGTTGATGAGAACCATGCAGATGATGTGGCGTACGAGAACGTCCAAAAGATATTTGCTAAAGTGTCACAAAACAGGCTCAACAGCAATGTCACAGTGCATGGAATAAAGTGGCAACATTGATATTAAGCATGCTGAGTGACAGACAGCACAGAGTGTGGAAAACTCTGGATTTTCAGACTGAAGGAAAATACATAGTGAAGTTTCCCAAGGATCAGAGCAAAGACCATTCCTTTAGATTGATCAGTCATAATGATCAGATTTGAGCTTGCCAGATGGATTGAGGAAACACAGGCTGTTTTCCTTAGAGAAGAAAAAATTGAAAGAAGATTGGATTTAGGGTGTTCAAAATCATGTGGGGCTTTGATAAAATATATAATGTTATGAGCCCAGCTAGTGGTAATTCCAAACAAGTCAGATCCCAGAGACGAGCCTGGCTTGATAGACCATAAGTTTTATTTTTCTTTTGTTTAGCATGGAGATCAGTCGGTTCACAGATTCACTAGAAGTTGCCACTGTACGTTTAACAAAATAACATAGTTGTTTAATACACAAAAGAAACATACAAACTGTATCACATTATTTCAGAACTATTGGAGCAATCTCATTAAAAATGCAGAAAGATTCATTCCTTCTATTGCAGCAATACCTTTACAGGCTCTCAAACCTCAGTAAGAGTCACCCCTACCTCCACACTAAAGCTTCTTGCTCACATTATACTGTTGAAATCGGTTTCCTTTCAGAAAATTACGTGCCTTCATTTGATGCTGTTTTCTTTAGTTGATTCTCTCTCTCAAACCCTTCAAAGTAGCTACTGATTCAATTCATTATTGTTACTTGACTTGGATTCGTTGAACTCATGTTTTCAACAGCCTGTAAGATATCTTTCTCTCTGACACCTCCATAACCTTTAGCTTCTGGAGCTTTCTTTTCATTGATTCCTAAACAATTCAAGCTATCTCCCCGGTCTTGACTGCTTAGAGACTGCTACTGACAGCAACTCTCTTATGGACTTTCTGTATATGTGTGAACCTGCTTCTAACCACTGTGTTTTTCTCTCTGTGAGTCATAAAGCTGAAGTCAGCAAACATCTCTCAGCAGTTATCTGCCTAAATGGCTTGTTGTTCAAGAAGCTGAAGTCGCATGACTTATTGTGAACTGCTTTGAGGTGGACAGCACAAACGCCAATGGCAACATTAGGAAAACCTCTTTACATTGTGAGTCATTAGAATCTGGAATACCTTGTCGGGGAGTGTGAGAGAAGCAGATTCAATCATGGTTTTCAAAAGGCAATTGGACGATTTTGCAGGGTTATTAGGAAAGGTTGGGAAATTAAAACGTGCTGAATACCTCTTGCAGATAGCTGGTTCAAGCAACAGCCCTCCTTCTGTGCTGTCACCATTTTATGATCCTACAATTCTGAAGTTTATATGGAGAAGGAAACATAATGCCTGGTTCAGTGATGTGCTGACTCCATAGGTTCACCATTTGACTTCATCATTATATTAAGTAGTAATGCATAATTGATATGGAAAACAATTACTTGATGTAAATGGCAGAAGGAAATTTGAGATAGATCTTTCATTGGTGTATTTACGCCATTCCTGATATACTTGATGCTTTAAAAAGCACTTATTGATTCTTGTGCCCAAACACATTTCAGCTCTTGATGATGGCTCCATCACTTCCTACATCAGGATTTCTTGCAATTATGCTGCCACAAAATAGACAGAAATGTGCCACCAAATTTTAAGCTTTGCAGAAAACAGTGTCATTTCTCAAAAGCTTTATTGCAATTTTTAATTGACCTTTATTACTTGTGTGACATGTGTACTTTCAGCTTCTTTGAATGCATTTTCATGGTATCCAAATAAGTCACATAAAATGGAAATCTCTCAAAGTTTGGTTCTTCCTGAGCACCCTATGTTTAGTATAATTGAATGATGGTTAGGTGGTTTGAAACCTTAATTTGCATAGTTATAAGAAGTAACACAGAGTGAGTTCCATTCCCTCTTTGGGCCCTGAATTCTGATTTCTGCTTACTTGTACCAATACTTAAATTTCAGTATATGTTAATGGTAAGGGACATCTGACATAAATTGACAGTCATCAAAAAGGACATGATTCTGGGTGCAACTTTACAACTACTTCCTCATAGCAAAATCAGTTCCACTGTCTGCTACCATATTGTTTACCCAATCAGGTTAACAGTGAGTGTTATTGCTTATTTTCTAAAACACATTCTTTTATCAAGGCATCTTGTGACGTAGTGGTAGTGTCCCTATTTCTGAACCTGGACAGCTGGGTTTATATCCTACCTGCTTTCAGAACTGAGTAATGACATCTCTGGAGTGATTGATTTGAGAATGTCGAGAAACAAGCTATTCGTTGCTTTGCCAGAAGCTGATGAAATTTCATTACTCCAATTGCCACATTTACCAAGTCCAGAACTTGACCTTGGCAGAATCTCAGAGAAGAGTCACTCATTTAAAGAAATACTTGAAGATGATCATGTAAAAACAGCAGAGTCAATGAATTCTAAATGAAGGGTTGCTGTTTTCCACACTGGCACAGGATTCTAGCAAACTCACATCTCAGATCAATGAAGGTTTTTGTGCCAGAAGCCAAAAAACGTACAGGGAGGTTGGGTAGGGTGGGAGAGGATTGTTGGAAAGGTCAGAAAACCCAGAAACATTGGTAACATGTTGGTCCTTCAAATTTAAGGGTAGGACATAACTTTAATTTCTTTTCCTGGCTGGCAACCAATGTGTTTGAAAGATTGGTGGGTGGGAAGGCCTGCAATTGAAGATAGCCAGGGAGTGGAGAGCAGAGAAAGAAAGAAAGAAATGAAAACAAGATCATTGTAAAGGTAGGAGAGAGGGTGAATTGTAGGTAGGATGGAAACTATAAGGTAGACAGTAGGATATTCTGGTAGGAAGGTTGATTATGAAGTTGGAAGCAGGCTATCTACTGGGTGAAGAGGAGCATCAAGGAAACACATTAGTCCTCTTCCTAGCTCACAAACTATGCTAGAAAGTTATTTACCTGTCAGACCTTACATACCTCATATTCCTTCAGATGGCAGATTTCCCATACTTTGGGAAATCTGGCCTTAACCCAGTTAATCTAAATATTGGCCATGTTGCCCTGGCCAATAACTCTAACCTCACCTCACCCTTCGTACTAGTTCTAGTTTCTCACCCCCATAATAACGGGAATTGTGAATATTTGAGGTGGGTTAGAGGGGAAGGAATGGCATTTCAAATTTTAAAAGTCATAAAAATATCCTCTTCAGATCCTGTCATGCTCTCAGTCCGAGGATAAAGCTGTTCCTCTTCATTCTATTGGAATTGCCTAAGAAACACTTTGCAATTTAAACAAAAAATGTTACTGATTTATGATTTTGGGAACTTTCCAGATAACCTGATTTAAATCTAAATGGGTAGCACACCCACCCATAAATCCAAAACCAATTTTACCTGAAGAAATTTGAGAGGCTACTTTAACTTATTGATCTACATTTTGCATATCAGTATCATTTAACATTAATTAAAGACGAGTAACATAAAATATGGATTTTCCAACTTCTATAATGTCGTGCTAGTCTTGGACTGAAAAATAATGATATATTAAGTGCCACCCATTTTCGTTAATGAATAAGAATACAAATTAATACACATGGTTAACAATGTCAGTTTCAATTAAAAAGATAATCCTCATACATTAAATTTTCTCTTATGCAGTTTTGAATCATAATGAACAGCTCAGTAGCTACAGGACTTGCTCACAGAGCTAAACTGCTGAAGATGCCAGGTTTTCTGAGCTAGGAATAAGATGGTGGAACAAAAGCCAAATAGCAGCCACTTAATGGCAATTTAAAATAAAACATAAGAGTAGCAAGTTTGGATGATTTTCACATTCCGTTATTAATTAGAATCATAGAGCCATAGAATCCCTATAGTGTCAAAGCAACCCTCTGAAGACCATCCCACCCAGATCCACCCTCTTCCCTATCCCTGTAACCCCATATTTCCATGGCTAACCCACCTAGCCTGCACATCCCTGGAGACTGTGGGCAATTTAGAACTTAAAATCGTGGGGCGCTGGATGTTGCATCATGACTTCTTTGCTTTCATTTACTTAGGTATCAATAATGGCTCCCTGTGGTTGGTTCAACTCTGCTCTAAGGAGTAAAGCACACAATTTAATCAGAGATCACAATCTTGTTTCCTGTTTGAGATGAAGTGTGAGGTGAAAGGAGCTAAAAATGGGAAACATTACTGCCTGGGAACAGATTAGGCTTTTTCACATGATTATGTTCCTCTTATCTATGCATCAACAGGTAAAATGCCAAATTTTATGGGCAAGGTAACAGGAAATCCCATCTCCTGCTGGAACCATTTTCCATACAACTTCTAGGTGCCATATTGAAAAGGCGTCTGGACAGTATTTCGCACTCTGCAAGCCAGGAGCATCACTCAACCTCAGCTTGTCATTACCATTAATCCCTGAACATGTCAAAATTAGCTCTAAAACACCTCCCTAGAGCTGTCATGTCCAGGAGAGAAGGGAAATTATTTTCCTTAGGGATGGCAATAGGAAGGCACCTCACTGACAAAGGCAGTCTGAACATAGGTAGTGTGGAGGTCAACACCCATGGGCTGTTCAAGCGAACCCAATTCCATTTTCACAAGAGGATTAATGATCTGTCATGCTCTGCCAGGTTGTGTACCACTTTCTATTCAATGCTTTGTAGCCCTATGAGTATGGGTTAACATTGTAATTTTGCCTCTGCAGAGGACTGGCACACTCAAGATTGGCTCCAGACGTCTCTGTGAGATGCCTCATGTGCAATGAATGTCTGTCATTTCATTGCACCAATGAGTATAATACCAAAGGCACCACAGTGGTACTGACTCTCATCCATCTGTCAAGGTTCAGTGTTAAAACATAAAAGTAGCCACACTGCTCAGCAGTTTGTGTACTAATAGCTCACTGACCTTTCTTCACAACTAGGAAATTGTGCACATTTGGTAACTCAATCCACAGCTTGCACAGACCAAGGGCCCAATCCCAAAAAGCTGGCTTCTTGGATAAGCATCTCACAGGTATCTCAGGCATACACATCATATAATGTTTTATTTATAATTTTTATCAACCTCTAACTTCACCCCTACCACATTCTTCTTACCCAGAAACACATATGGGCACTCAGAACTGTGGGGATTGACATCTTTATCTGTGTCACTCATTGTCGGCATAGTGCTCATTTGCCCATGATAATGTCTCTTCATACTTCTCTCAAGTTATAGGAGAAGAACATGCGCAATAATCACAAACATGGCAAGAGACGGGTCAGGAATGTTTGACATATGCTTCAAACCCCCTTTGAAACGTAGGCCTCACAGCTGGAGGGAGAGTGAGGAGGCATTTGATAAGGTTCCACATGGTAGACTCATTCAGAAAGTAAGGAGGCATGGGATTCAGGGAAATTTGGCTGTCTGGATACAAAACTGGCCTCCAATAGAAGACTGAGGGTGGCAGTGGATGGAAAGTATTCAGCCTGGAGCTCGGTGACCAGCGGTGTTTCGTAGAGATCTCTTCTGGGACTTCTGCTCTTTGTGATAGAACATAGAACATTACAGCGCAGTACAGGCCCTTCGGCCCTCGATGTTGCGCTGACCTGTAAAACCAATCTGAAGCCCATTTAACCTAAACTATTCCGTTATCATCCATATGTTTATCCAATGACCATTTAAATGCTCTTAAAGTTGGCGAGTCTACTACTTTTGCAGGCAGGGCATTCCACGCCCTTACTACTCTCTGAGCAAAGAACCTACCTCTGACATCTGTCCTATATCTATCACCCCTCAATTTAAAGCTATGTCCCCTCGTGCTAGCCATCACCATCCGTGGAAAAAGGCTCCCACTGTCCACCCGATCTAATCCTCTGATCATCTTATATGTCTCTATTATGTCACCTCTTAACCTTCTTCTCTCTAATGAAAACAGCCTCAAGTCCCTCAGCCTTTCCTCATAAGGCCTTCCCTCCATACCAGGCAACATCCTGGTAAATCTCCTCTGCACCCTTTCCAATGTTTCCACATCCTTCCTATAATGCGGTGACCAGAACTGTACACAATACTCCAAGTGCGGCCGCACCAGAGTTTTGTACAGCTGCAACATGACCTCATGGCTCCGAAACTCAATCCCTCTACCAATAAAACCTAACATACTGTACGCCTTCTTAACAATGCTATCAACCTGGGTGGCAACTTTCAGTGATCTATGCACATGGACACCAAGATCTCTCTGCTCATCCACACTACCAAGAATCTTACCATTAGCCCAGTACTCTGTATTCCTGTTACTCCTTCCAAAGTGAATCACCTCACACTTTTCCGCATTAAACTCCATTTGCTACCTCTCAGCCCAGCTCTGCAGCTTATCTATGTCCCTCTGTAACCTACAACATCCTTCCGCACTATCCACAACTCCACCGACTTTGGTGTCATCCGCAAATTTACTAACCCATCCTTCTACGCCCTCATCCAGGTCATTTATAAAAATGACAAACAGCAGTGGCCCCAAAACAGATCCTTGAGGTACACCACTAGTAACTGAACTCCAGGATGAACATTTCCCATCAACCACCACCCTCTGTCTTCTTACAGCTAGCCAATTTCTGATCCAAACAGCTAAATCACCCTCAATCCCATGCCTCCGTATTTTCTGCAATAGCCTACCATGGGGAACCTTATCAAACGCTTTACTGAAATCCACATACACCACATCAACCGCTTTACCCTCATCCACCTGTTTGGTCACCTTCTCAAAGAAATCAATAAGGTTTGTGAGGCACGACCTATCCTTCACAAAACCGTGTTGACTATCCCTCATCAAATTATTCCTTTCTAGATGATTATAAATCCTATCTCTTATAATCCTTTCCAACACTTTACCCACAACCGAAGTAAGGCTCACTGGTCTATAATTACCAGGGTTGTCTCTACTCTCCTTCTTGAACAAGGGGACAACATTTGCTAGTCTCCAGTCTTCTGGCACTATTACCGAAGACAATGACGACATAAAGATCAAAGCCAAAGGCTCTGCAATCTCCTCCCTAGCTTCCCAGAGAATCCTAGGATAAATCCCATCCGGCCCAGGGGACTTATCTATTTTCACACCTTCCAGAATTGCTAACACCTCCTCCTTATGAACCTCAATCCCATCTAGTCTAATAGCCTGTAACTCAGTATTCTCCTCAACAACATTGTCTTTTTCCTGTGTGAATACTGACGAAAAATATTCATTTTGCACCTCTCCTATCTCTTCGGACTCCACGCACAACTTCCCACTACTGTCCTTGACCGGCCCTA
Source organism: Rhincodon typus (assembly GCF_021869965.1). Classification (NCBI taxonomy): domain Eukaryota; kingdom Metazoa; phylum Chordata; class Chondrichthyes; order Orectolobiformes; family Rhincodontidae; genus Rhincodon; species Rhincodon typus. The sequence continues at coordinate 108,446,287 of NC_063332.1, forward strand.
ATCTTACTCTAGTCATTCTTTTATTCCTGACATACCTATAGAAAGCTTTAGGGTTTTCCTTGGTCCTACCTGCTAAAGACTTCTCACGTCCCCTCCTGGCTCTTCTTAGCTCTCTCTTTAGGTCCTTCCTGGCGAACTTGTAACTCTCAAGCGCCCTAACTGAGCCTTCACGCCGCAAATCTACATAAGCCTCCTTCTTCCTTTTGACAAGAGATTCAACTTCTTTAGTAAACCACGGTTCCCTCGCTCGACCACTTCCTCCCTGCCTGACAGGTACATACTTCTCAAGGACACGCAGTAGCTGTTCCTTGTACAAGCTCCACATTTCAATTGTGCCCAGCCCCTGTAGTTTCCTTCTCCATCCTATGCATCCTAAATCTTGCCTAATCGCCTCATAATTGGCTTTTCCCCCAGCTATAACTCTTGCCCTATGGTATATACCTATCCCTTTCCATCGCTAAAGTAAACGTAACCGAATTGTGGTCACTATCACCAAAGTGCTCACCTACCTCCAAATCTAACACCTGGCCTGGTTCATTACCCAGTACCAAATCCAATGTGGCCTCACCTCTTGTTGGCCTATCTACATACTGTGTCAGGAAACCCTCCTGACACACTGGACAAAAACTGACCCATCTAAAGTACTCGAACTATAGCATTTCCAGTCAATATTTGGAAAGTTAAAGTCCCCCATAACAACTACCCTGTTACTTTCGCTCCTATCCAGAATCATCTTTGCAATCTTTTCCTCTACATCTCTGGAACTTTTCGGAGGCCTATAGAAAACTCCCAACAGGGTGACCTCTCCTTTCCTGGTTCTAACCTCAGCCCATACTACGTCAGTAGACGAGTCCTCATCAAATGTCCTTTCTGCCACCGTAATACTGTCCTTGACTAACAATGCCACACCTCCCCCTCTTTTACCACCTTCCCTGATCTTACTGAAACATCTAAACCCCGGAACCTGCAACAACCATTCCTGTCCCTGCTCTATCCATGTCTCCGAAATGGCCACAACATCGAAGTCCCAGGTACCAACCCATGCTGCAAGTTCACCCACCTTATTCCGGATGCTCCTGGCATTGAAGTAGACACACTTCAAACCACCTTCCTGCCTGCCGGTACACTCCTGCAACCTTGAAACCTTATTTATGACCTCACTACTCTCAACCTCCTGTACACTGGAGCTACAATTCAGGTTCCCATCCCCCTGCTGAATTAGTTTAAACCCTCCCGAAGAGCATTAGCAAATTTCCCCCCCTGGATATTGGTACCCCTCTCGTTCAGGTGTAGACCATCCCATTTGTAGAGGTCCCACCTACACCAGAATGAGCCCCAATAATCCAGGTATCTGAATCCCTCCATCCTGCACCATCCCTGTAGCCACGTGTTCAACTGCTCTCTCTCCCTATTCCTCACCTCGCTAGCACGTGGCACGGGTAACAAACCAGAGATAACAATTCTGTTTGTTCTAGCTCTAAGCTTCCACCCTAGATCCTTGAATTTCTGCCTTACATCCCCATCCCTTTTCCTACCTATGTCGTTGGTGCCTATGTGGACCATGACTTGGGGCTGCTCCCCCTCCCACTTAAGGATCCCAAAAACACGATCCGAGACATCACGGACCCTGGCACCTGGGAGGCAACACACCAACCGCGAGTCTCTCTCGTTCCCACAGAATCTCCTATCTGTCCCCCTAACTATGGAGTCCCCAATGACTAATGCTCTCCTCTTCTCCCCCCTTCCCTTCTGAGAAACAGGGACAGACTCTGTGCCAGAAACCTGTACCCCATGGCTTACCCCTGGTAAGTCGTCCCCCCCAGCAGTATCCAAAACGGTATACTTGTTTTTGAGGGGAACGGCCACAGGGGATCCCTGCACTGTCTGCCTGTTCCCTTTCCGTCCCCTGACTGTAACCCATCTACTTTTTTCCTGTACCTGAGGTGTGACTACCTCCCTGTAACTCCTCTCAATTACCCCCTCAGCCTCCCGAATGATCCGAAGTTCATCCAGCTCCAGCTCCAGTTCCCTAACATGGTTTCGGAGGAGCTGGAGTTGGGTGCACTTCCTGCAAATGAAGTCAGTGGGGACACTAGTGGTGACCCTTACCTCCAACATTCTACAGGAGGAGCATACAACTGCCCTAACATCCATTCCCACTGTTCTGAATTCCCAAACAGACTATTAAAAAAAAAACTAGTAGCCTTACGAAATCAGCGCTCAGAAACTTTTTTTTTTGGTTAGAGGAGGAGGATGGGTGGGAGACACTACCTAGGTAGTGTTTCGGGTAAAGCAACTGCCCAAATATATTACCTCACTTACTCCAAAAATGGAGTCACATGAGGTAAGACTTTTATAATCGAAAAGCTTACCTTCCCAGGCTGCCCTCGCGCTTCCTCCCGGACTCCCACCGCTGAAACAACTGAAAGGATCTTTAGAAATGACTTGGATGAGGAAGTGGAAGGGTGGGTTAGTAAGTTTGCCAATGACACCAAGGTTGGTGGAGTTGTGGACAGCGTGGAGGGCTGTTGTAGGTTGCAACGGGACATTGACAGGATGCAGAGCTGGGCAAAGATGTGGCAGATGGAATTCAACCCAGAAAAGTGTGAAGTGATTCATTTTGGAAGGTTGAATTTGAATGCAGAATACAGGGTTAATGGCAGGATTCTCTGCAGTGTGGAGGAACAGAGGGATGTTGGGGTCCATGTCCATAGATCCCTCAAAGCTGCTACCCAAGTTGATAGGCTTGTAAAGAAGGCGCATGGTGTGTTGGCTTTCATTGGCAGGGGAATTGAGTTTAAGAGCCATGAGGTAATGGTGCAGCGCTATAAAACTCTGGTGAGACCACACTTGGAATATTGTGTTCAGTTCTGGTCACCTCATTATAGGAAAGTTGTGAAAGCTTTAGAGAAGGTGCAGAGGAGATTTACCAGGATGCTGTCTGGACTGGAGGGCAGTTCTTATGAGGAAAGGTTGAGGGAGCTAGGGCTTTTTTCGTTGGAGCGAAGAAGGATGAGAGGTGACTTGATAGAAGTGTACAAGTTGATGAGAGGGATAGATAGAGTAGATAGTCAGAGACATTTCCCAGGGCTATTACGAGGAAATGACTATTACGAGGGGGCATAATTTTAAGCTGATTGGAGGAAGGTTCTTCACACACAGAGTGGTGGGTGTGTGGAATGCGCTGTCAGCAGTGGTAGTGGAGTCAGATACTTTAGAAACTTTTAAGCGACTCTTGGAAAGGCATGTAGAGGATAGTAAAATGTAAGGTATGTAGGGTAGATTGATCTTAGTAGGATAATAGGTCGGCACAACATCGTGGGCCGAAGGGCCTGTACTGTGCTGTACTGTTCTATCTTCTATGTTCTATGTTTAATATACATTGCAGAAGAGGAGATTGAATATCTACAGCCTCCTTATCTCATGATAAGCTGTCAATATGCTTACTCCAAGCAGCAAATCAAGCACCAACTCTGAATGTTCGACATCAACAAGGCCGTCATTAGCCACGACTTTAGAAAATCCCTCTATACCCACAAGCCTCACCTGGAGACAATGTGGGGAAGCAAACATTTGAGGAAGCTGGGAATTGTATAGATTGACAGCTCCCTGGACAGTGGATGCATACCTGCAGGAATCAATGCTTGTAGTCACAGATGAGCTGGAAATCCGATCATGTTCAGGAATCTGATTGAATGATGGAGCTCTGAGAGCCACAAGTAAAGTTGATGGCCTCTTGCACCTGAGAGAACCCAATGATGACGGTAAATCTAACAGCTCAGGCACCTTGTCTCTCTGAATCTGTGGTGAATTTGACAAACTGTACAGCTTTCCTGTAAAAAGCATCAATGAGCTCATGAGTGTATTTGTGCATTGTTGATCAGGAAATGCCCCACATGTCCCAAGTTGAGATTTGGAAGAAGCCAGTGGCCAGGAAGTTCAATTCTACTGTCATTTTGAATGTCAGACAGACAGTAATGCCTCCTAAGCTGCCTGGCAGCAGATCTGCCCATGAAAGGCATCACCTATGTCAGGTGATGGCATCCCTGGTCATATGAACTCACGTTCAGCAACATCTTGCATTCATGTGCAGTTAGCCACACTGCTTTCAGTTGACCGTCTCTTGATTTGCTACTCAACGGTGCTGAAAATCCTGATTCCCTTCTTTGGGTGCTACTTATTTATCCATGCCTGTAACCCTCTTAGACTCATGTGTCCGATTCTGTTAACAATGTTACTTCCTTCTTCTCTTTCTCCTTTTTAAATTTAGCAATGGTCATAGGCTGGGTTAAGTAGATTAAACATCTGAAATCGACGTACTGCTCTGTAAAGATATATCAAGAATGATTCAGAGATAGTAGGAACTGCAGATGCTGGAGCATCTGAGATAACAAGGTGTAGATCTGGATGAACACAGCAGGCCAAGCAGCATCAGAGGAGCTGGA
>NC_063332.1:108451231-108464321 GCF_021869965.1 Rhincodon typus
TCGTTTGCTCAATATATGTTTCAATACATAAGGTCCTCTCAGGAAATTCCCAGTGGCTGATGTGCAGGATTAGAAAGAATTTCAATCCTGTTTGAAGTTCATTTTTTTCTTAAATTATTAGCTTTAACTGTTGTATGCTCAGTGGGATTGCCACTTTTAGTGATTCTATAACTAACAAAGGCAATTTAGTGCTCCAGTTAAGGGTTTCAGATAAAATATTGCTGTAGAATTTGTGATTTGTAACCAATATAAAAGCATATTCACATTGTGGATTTAAAATATGCAAAGATAGTTTTAGATAACTAGAACAGTTATCCTGAGATTTTGACACGTTGCTTTGCAAATAACCAGTTGGTAAACCTTCTTGTATTAGGCATTACCTTTTTATCTAACTTATGATACAAAATAGGAAAGTCCCAGGTTTAATGTATGCAAACTGATTACAGCCAGAGTGACAGTAGGAGCATTTCAATTGGCCTTTGCATCACTGGATAAAATAGAGAAGCAATCAGACTTCTGATCAGTATCTACTGACCGTTGTTGGGAATTATTTGTGTGGTGGTAATCGATAAAAATAGGACAAAGCTTGGTTTCCAGTCTCTGTGAAATTGATTAGCATGTCAGTATTTAGTAGGCACTTTGGCGAGGTTTTTAACATTGGTCCTGGAGCTGTATCTCAGCAAAGAATGAAGGATATGTATAGAGAAATAGAAAACTGATGCAGAAAGTTGGAGAAAACATACCCTTGTCCTTCACACAAACATTTTTGCTTTTTACTTCTAAGTTCTAAGTAATTCTAAACATTTGAAACAAATTTTTTGGCCTTTACTAATTCATATGTTTGCAACACATCCTCATTTTTGCCTTTTCTTTTCTTTCACATCTTTCGCTGTGCAATCTTTCATAATATGCACTTATTTTTCTATGCAGAGTGTCTTTTCTCTACAATAGAACTTTAAAATGTTTTATTCATTTTCTTTTTTCCTGGCTTCCACAATTTGTTTACAAAAATAAGATTTTCGTTAAGGAGTATTTTTTTCAGCCTCGTCAAATTGGGAGACTGATCTGGTCACATCATTGATGCCATTAAGCCCAAGGTTTGATGATCAAGGTGTGGTTGAGTGGACATTAACTACATTCATTATAGGCTCTGGAGTCTGCCAACACCCAGATGAGTAAAAGTGTCAGCTAGTTGATTGCTTTGTTTTGTGGATCAGATAAGAAATACATCATTAAAAGGAAATTGCTTGACTTTAGAAGTTGACTTTTTCAACCTAACTTGACAATTTACTTTTCCTTGAATAATGTCACAATTGGTCAAAAGCAGAGACAAAATGGTTTAAAATGCTAGGAACACTTTTGAGGCGTTAAATAAAGTTGTGTGGGATTGGGGCTTTTATTCACTGCTTTACTCTGCTACTGACCCTAGCCCAAATATTGAAACAGCATCAATTCAACATTTGGAATGGATATCTGTGCCTGTAGCAGCAAAACAGTAGCATCCTGTTTTCCCATGTGCCTCCTTGGTGTGGAAAATACCAAAATGTCTGATTGCCTCCTGAATGCTGCTGGAAAATTGACAATGTAATGTAGATGTTGGAAACCTAAAATAAGAACAGAAAATGATTTAGTTTGAATTATTATTGTCACATGTACCTAAGTACAGTGAAAGTTTTGTTTTGCGTGCAGTGCAGGCAGATTGTCCCGGACAAAGTGAATTAGTGTAATAGATCAGAGCAGAGAATACAATGTTATGGCTGCAGAGAAGGTGCACAAAGAGCGAGATCAACATTAACTTTAAAATTTGAGAGGTCCATTCAGAATTCCAATCACAGCGGGGAAGAAGCTGTTTTTGAATCTGTTGGTTCGCGAGTTCAGGGTTTTGTATCTTCTGCCCCTTGGAAGCGGTTGGAAGAGATTATAACCGGGGTGGGAAGGATCTTTGATTATGTTGGCTGCCTTCCTGAGGCAGTGAGAAGTATAGATGGAGTCATGGATGGAAGATTGCCTTGCATGATGGACAGGGCCATGTTCACAACTCTTTGTAGTTTCTTATGGTCTAGGACAGAACAGTTGCCATACCAAGAGTGATGAATCCAGATAGAATGTTTTCTATGAGGCATCTATAAAAATTGGTAAGAGTTTTTATGGAAATGCTGAATTTCCTTAGCCTCCTGTAGAAGTAGAGGCATTGTTGTGCTTTCTTGATCATAGCGTCAATGTGGGTAAACCATGACAGATTGTTGGTGATCTTCACTCCTAGGAACTTGACGCTCTCAACCATGTTTGAAAATGTTTGAAATGCTCAGAAGGTCAGATAACAGCTGTGGAGAGACAGACTTATTATCTTAGATTGATGAACTTCAGTCAGAACTGAACATTTCTGGCATTTGCTATCTTTATGAGAGGAGAAAAGTTTCCATTTATGTGGCATATGATCTGTCGTGGCCTGGACACAAATTGCTTTTTCTGAACCCTATTGACTTGAAGCAAAACACACTTTATTCTTACACTATAGTTGAAATACAATAAAAGAAATTGCAGGGGTCCTGGCTGATATATTTGCATCATTGTTAGCCATGGGAGAGGTCCCAGAAGACTGGAGGGTAGCCAATGTTGTGCCCTTATTCAAGAAGGGCTGCAAAGGAAAACCTAAGAACTATAGATCAGTAAGCCAAACAGCTGTGGTAGGTAAGTTACCTGAGAAGATTCTAAGGGTTAAAATATACATGCATTTGGAAAGACAGGGTTTGATTAGGAGTAGTCAACATGGCTTCACGCGTGCCTCACAAATTTGTTAGAGTTCTTTGATGAAGAGACCAGGAAGGTTGATGAGGGCAGGGTAGTAGATGTGGTCTATATGGATTTCAGTAAGGCCTTTGAAAAGGTTTCACATGGTAGGCAGTTCTGGAAGGAATCCAGGGAGATCATGGAAATTGGATACACAATTGGCTTGATGGTAAGAAGTAGAGAGTAATAGTTGAAAGATGCTTGTCAGAGTAGAGGCCTGTGACTAGTGGTGTGCCTCAGGGGTCAGTGCTAGGCCGATTGTTGTTTGTTATCTATGTAAATGATTTGGATGAGAATGTACAAGGCATGATTGGTAAGTTTGCAGATGACACTAAAATAGACGGTATTGTGGACAGTGAAGAAGGTGATCAGAAATTCCAGCAGGATCTTGATCAGTCGGGGAAGTGTTCCGAGAAATAGCAAATGGAGTTTAATATAGATCAGTGTGAGGTGTTGCATTTTGGAAAGTCAAATCAAGGTAGGAGTTTCATGGTGAATTGTAGGGCCTTTAGGAGTGTAGTGGAACAGAGGGACCTTGGAGTTCAGGTGCATGGTTCTCTGAAAGTGGAGTCACAGGTAGACAGGGCAATGAAGTAGGCTTTTGGCACTCTGGCCTTCATCAGTCAGGGCACTAAGTATAGAATTTGGATGATGGTGAGGCTGCACTTGGAGTATTGTGTTCAATTTTGGTCACCTTGCTATTGGAAGGATGTTATTAAACTGGAAAGAGTGCAGAAGAAATTTACAAGGATGTTGCCAGGACTCAAGAGACTGAGTTATAGAGCATAGGAGACTGAGGAGGGATCTTATAGAAGTGTATAAGATCAAGAGAGGCTTGGCTAGGGTGAATGCACGCGGTCTTTTTCCCAGGGTTGGGGAATCAAGGACTAGAGAGCATCAGTTTAAGGTAAAAGGGGAATACATTGGAACCTGAGGGGCAACTTTTTACACAGACATTGGTATGCATATCGAATGAGTTGCCAGTGGAAGTGGTTGAGGCAGGTATATTGACAATATTTAAAAGGCATTTGGACAGATACATGGATAGGAAAGGATTAGAAGAATATAGGCCAAGTGAAGGGAAATGGGGTTAGCGTGGATGGACATTTTGGTTGGCATGGATCAGTTTGGGCCGAAGGATCTGTCTCCATCCTGTATGACTCTATGAGAAAGAAGAAATGGAACAACTTAACTCTATTGGAAAACTTAATAGACTAATAGATTATTTAGCTACTAAACAGCAACTGTTCCAATACAGCAACATCCCATAAACAAACCCTTGGCAAAGGCAAATTCAGTAATATAGATTGTCTTACATGCAATTCTCTAGTCCAGGAGGAAAGAACATCAAGACAAAACTCTGAGAGAAAGACAGAGAAAGAGAGAGGGAGGCGAGCTCATATGTTTTGCTATAGCAGGGAGCAATGTACAGCAGCTTCCAAACCCCAGCAGCTCATGAATGTTAAACTGAAGTCGTGGTTCTGTGGACCTTGACCCCATCCATTCAGGCTGCTACCATTGTTCCAACATTAAAGCAAACCCAAGGCCTCCCAAGCTATTTATTTTATTGGCTCGGAAAAGATCTTCACCTCTGTCTCAAACACGTTCCATAAAAAAAACCAGGACAAAATGCACCTCTTAAAGCCATAGTATTATCACAAGAGAAACACTAATGGTGGGAGGGAGGAGGACAGAGAAGTTAACCTATTGGGCCAGTGATTGTCAGCCTGTGATGTGCACTATTATAGCCTACATTTCATTGGTGAGCTAGGCAGTTTTGGCATTGCCCCCAAATGATTGAATCTTGCTTTCCTGAATAAAAACAAAATACTGCTGGAGATTTGAGACAAAACAGAAAGTGGTGGTAAATCTTAGCAGGCCTGGAAGCATCTGTGGAGTGAGAAACAGAGTTAATATTTTGACTCCAATGACTCTTCTTCAGAAATCACCTTCCTGATGCTGAGCTTCAATGAAGTGGTTTGGGAATTTTTTTTTACTCATTCACAGGATGAGGATGTTGCCAGCTAAGGCCAGCATTTATTGACCATAGGAGTCAGCCACATTGCTGTGGGTGTGGAGTCACATGTAGGCCAGACTCGGTAGGGATGGCAGTTTCCTTCCCAAAAGGATGGTAGTAATCAAGATTGGTTTTTCCATGAAAATTGACTTGTGGATTTATGGTCATCGTTAGGCCCTGTAGCACGGAGGGAAAAGCGAGCCCTGCGGGGAGGAGGGGAGACTGGGCCTAGCTATTCAAAATGATGGCACTGGCGCAGTAGGTTCATCTGCTCCAGACCAGCTGCATTCTTTTTCTCTGTCACCTTTTCATTCATTTTTCTTCACCTTCCTGATGTCATGCGGAAGACAGAGAGGTGAAGGCAGTGACTGGAACAACAACTCCTGGCTTCATAAGCCTGATGAGTGGACTCCTGCAATTGGCAGCAAGGTATTGGCTGCAGCGATGGTGGAGCAGGGTCTCCTGGCTGTGGTAGGCCCTTGCATAAATCCTGGAGCCATGTTTGGGACCACAGCTGATGAATTTGAACTCTATTTAAACACATTTTTTATACCTCAAAATGGTGCCAGATTGTGGCTTCAGAACACTTTTCAATGTATCACCCTAGATATATGTGACAATAAATCATTCATTCATTCTTAATGCCACCTGCTATAGTGGGATTTGAACCGGTGTCCCCAGATATTCCCAGGCCTTGGATCAACAGTCCAATAATAATTCTACCAGGCCATCACCTCCCCAACAACTAATTTGAGTTAGGTTTGGCCTTTTCATTCTTTTTTTGTAATTTTTGATAAATGTAAGATGTCATAAATTTATACAGAACTTTAGTTCTAAGTTATTCATATTGAGAATGTATTGGTTGAATCAATTATATTTATTCATTACAATTGACACTGAGGGAACAGCACAGATGTAGTTTCTTTTTAAAAAGAATGAACAAGGAACTTGCATTCATATTGTTTTCACAACAACTAGACATCTTGTAGAACTTTACAACAAATTAAGTACTTTTTAAAGGGGGTAGATGTCATGTGACTAAATGTCATTGTACTAAGTATCACATGAGTGGTGTTCAAATACCATATCAAACATCACATTGGCAGACCTCTAGGAATTTCAAACTAGAGTCACATACTAACACCACCCATACAAAGGAGATGAAACATGGAGTAGTTGAATGAGCAGAGAAAATTGTCTACCAGTTTTTTACTTTTCTGTCACAGAACAGAAGGGTAACTTTGAAAAGGGGAGACTGGAGTCAGGATGGGGGGAGAGGTTGGTGTGGGGAACACATTTGAAATGTATGAAGTTACGAAGAGCATAGACAGGGTAAAAAGTTTCCCATTGATAGAGGGATCAATGACCAGAGGATTTAGATTTAAAGTAAGGAGAAGTGAGGAAACATTTTTCACTGAGGGTGGTGGGAAACTGAAATTCACTGTCTGAAGAGGTGGTGGAAACAGAAAGCCAATTAATATTTAAGAAGATTTTAGATATGGACTTGCGATACCAAGGCATAAAGAGCAATGGGCCAAGTGCTGGAAAAAGGGATTAGAAAAAGCAGTTGATTTCTTTTGACTCAGTGATTTGAATAGCCTTTTTCTGTACTGTTGACCTCTGTGACTCTATTTGTCAAGAAGGCAGCCTACCACCACCTTCTCAAGGGCAACTAGGGAGAAGCAATAAATGTTGGCCAGCCAGCATCACCCACATTCTACAAGTGAATTTAAAAAAAAATCTCCATGGGATTAATCATCACCATTTTCAGATTTGAGGGGGACCTTTTAAGATCTATAATGGGAACTATGCAATTTCTCAAAAATATAGATGCAGTAGGGCTAGCTGAGGAATTTGGGGATGAAATGATGGTCTAGCGGTAGTGGATAGTTGCCTGTCAGAAATTCCAAGGTAACCTAATATCACACAGGATCTTTACAATATTGGGACATCTAGGTCTGAAAGACAATCATACCTTCCCTCACCCAAATGTGTAGTTTTTTAGGGGGGTTTGGAAGAACAGAAACCTGGAAGATTCTGATCCCACCTCAAATTGTGTCCCCGCGCTTATTATGCTTCATTAATGTCACTTGGTTTCATGACATTTAGTTCTAAAAGTTGTTTAACCATTGATGTAGCTGTTAAGTCTGCTCCTGCAGATACATGTCACCTCATTGCTGCATGTCACGTATATAGTCAGACTTCTGTGAAGTTAGAAAAATTCCTCAGATCTTTCAAAATGGCGGGCTGAACCTGGGTACTGTAGTAAAAACCGAAAGAACTGCGGATGCTGTAAATCAGGAACAAAAACAAAGTTGCTGGGAAGGCTCAGCGAGTCTGGCAGCATCTGTGAAGGAAAAACAGAGTTAACGTTTCAGGTCCAGTGACCCTTCCTCAGAGGAAGGGAGGAAGGGTCTGCCTGTGGAAGGGTCACCGGACCCGAAACGTTAACTCTGTTTTTTCTTTCACAGATGCTGCCAAACCTGGTGGGCTGTTCCAGCAACTTTGTTTTTGTTCCTGGGTACTGTAGTCTTAACCCTCCTTCCAACAGTCCAATTTTTGTTAGCTAGTGGAAGGGCATGAGGGGTGATTCACCCAGTCCAGAAATGCAAAAGCTATCGGGCCATTTGAAGGGTGGTAAATTATGTATAACTGTCATAATCTGAACTTTTATATAACCAGCTGTTTTTTAAATTTCTAAGGAAAACAGACGAAAGCTGTCAGTGAGAGTTAAAGAAATCTGCCAACTGCTTTGATTGACAGGTGATTTGGTTTAGGCTAGAAAAATAATCAATATCTATACCACGGTTTCAACTGATTTTGTGTTGACATTTCCAAAGTGTTGTTATTATGAATACTTGGTCAAATTTCAAAACCTACAAAACACCTATCTCAGCAGGGGGCTCTGAGTTCACAGTGCAATTGAAATTTAAGAAGATATTAAAGGAATCTCTGTCTTTGATTGAACTACTGAGTAGAAGCGTGTTTGCTTTTTTATAATGGGTTAATGAAATGAGATTCAAAAGCTTTGAATAGGTTTATGTATTTTTCATTATTAGGTATGTGTGAGTAAGAGCTGCATTAAATTGTGGGAATTATATTTGTTCATCTCTGCATGATTCATGAGGGCTGCCCATGATGGATACTGGGTGGGTGAGTGACTATGTAAATGGCATAAAGTATGAGTTGGCAAAGTTGTGGCAGGGAGGTATGTGAAAGGATGAAGAAGTGGATGGAATGTGAGAGTGCATGGGGGCGAGGGTTAGGAGGCCTAGAAGCTTCTAAACAACTAAGTTCCAAAGAACCAAGGTCTACCTTCTAACCAACCTGCGTATCCCTGTAGTTGTCAGTTTCTGGGGTTGGTAAGCCTGACTCTAACTCATCCCACCTTCACAGACTACAAATTGGCTCTAGCAGTGCCCTTTAAACCGAGGCTGGTCGGCTAATTTTAAAAAGGAGCTGTCCACTTTCACAGCAAAAATCTAGTGTATACTGTTAATGTACAAGATACAAGTATGAGAATAAAGGTACAGTCGGTTCTGCTATAACGTGTGTTCTGTCAACGCGAATTGGCTGTAACACGACTGATGAATAGGGGAATGTTATTTCTACAACGCAAACTTGTGTTGGCTATAACGTGATTCCATCGGTGCGCGGAGGAGTACGCGTCGATCATTTCACGGGCTTTGTCCTGAATACGTACAATGTCAGTGTTGAAAGAGTCTCCGTGTCGGCATCATGTGATCCATTTGCTGACTTTACCATGAAGTGCTTTCTGTGAGATGTACAGTACTCCGTGATTTTCCTTTTTTTGTTGCAAATAACTATTTTTCACCCTAACCTTGCAACCACAACTGCACCTGAGGGCAATGATGATGAAGATGAAGATGATGATGATGAACTCCTGCATTAACAACAGAGCAACTTCAAAACCCCCTCCTCCATCAAGTCAACCTGACATTTTTTCAAGGCAAGGTGTTAAATTTACTTTTGCTTCATTATTAGATGTGAATTAAACGCTGTGCTATCCTTTATGTTAGGCTTTTGATGAATTTTGAGAGCTTTTGAATGACATTTTTTGGTGGACTGCCCCAACCCCGCTTTTCCCCGTTATTTCTATAGCGTGATTTTCTATAATGCAATGTTGCGCAGGAACACAACTATCACGTTACGGCAGAACTGGCTTAATCCAATTTTTTCAGTTTTAGTTGTCTGTCCCGTAATCCAGACACCTACTGCCAGGCAATACTGTCTGCTGATTCTTACAAGGTTGATTTAAACTGTAATGAGCCATGGTTTTATTTTTTAATGGATAATCAATTGTTCATTTATGAGGAAACAACATATAAGGTTATTTATTTTTGAATTAACCTGCATTTTCCATTTTTTTTGTGTAATTTGTTGGTATTACATTTTGTATAAGTATAACCTTTTAATTGTGGTAAGCAATTCAGTGGCCATAATACTAATGACAGATGCAAAGTCCAAAGCCAGGTTAAAAATAAAAGGTGTGTTGGGAATTATTTTGTTTCTCTTGTTGCTATTTTGTCAGCTACTTGCAAACCTTTGTTGACCCCAGAGAGAGTATAAACCATGGAAACCAGATAGCATGATGCACGCTGGACTTGTGAAATAACCTTTAATTAACATGTACAGGTTGCGAAGAAAAGAAATTTCAGAGACAGAGCACAGTTCCATTTACGAAACATCCATCAGGAAGGTATTCATTTTTGAACTTGAATTTTTCTATTTCTCCGGCATGAAAACCAGACCACACAATACAATTTAAACGTATGAAAAAAATAGAATAATATTTGCAGTTTATCTGGTTTTACAGCTGCTTTATCCTGGCAGACAAATTCAATAATATTCTGTCATTAAGAGTCGAGTGATGACCATGAATCCATTGTCAATTGTCGGAAAAACCCATCTGGTTCACTAATGTCCTTTAGGGAAGGAAACTGCCATCCTTACCTGGTCTGGCCTACATGTGACTCCAGACCCAGAGCAATGTGGTTGGCTCTTAACTGGCCTGTGAGCAATTAAGGATGGGCATTAAATACTGGACTAGCAGTGACACCCTCATCCCTTGAATGAATAATAAAAAAGAAAGGTCCATTGTAATGTAGAAGATGGTGTAATATGAGGTTAATAACTAAATGATAATATCTAGACTGCATTATCAGTGATGTCAGGTGATGTCAGATGACATGGAGTGAGAGCTGGGTATGAAAAGCTTAAGAAATGTCATACTTGAGCCTGTCTTGTGTAGAATTTGCAGACCCTGGATGCCCCACTTTGATTTGCAGTGTGATGCTATCAGGGCCACTCAAAGACCAGCGAAAAGGGGAGGTAGCATGGCACCTTGGATGCCACCAGCACCCAAATAGATATAGTTGAGGAGATAATGGGGGAGGCGATGGCCTAGTGGTATTATCGCTGGACGGTTAATCTAGAGACCCAGATAATGTTCTGAGGACCTGGATTTGAATCCTGACTTGGGAATTTGAATTCAATAAAAAATCTGGAATTAAGTCTAACAATGACCATTGACGATTGTTGGAAAAACCAAAGGAAACAGCCATCCTTACCTGATCCGGCCTACAGGCGACTCCAGACCCACAGGAATGTGGTTGACTCTTAACAGTTCCCTGGAATGGGCAATGGCCAGTGGCACGTTCATCCCAGGAATGAATTTTTAAAAAAGTGGGCAACAGGCTGATGCTTTGTGATTACTATTCTGGACATGTGCTCAAGGGAGTGCAAAAGGATCCAGCAACAGCAGCCCTCCCCTCTCCTACCCCAACCCAGACAATAGGCCATGTGATCTTGCCAACAAATTTGTTGTCAACTTGCCTTTTCCCTGTAATCTTTGATCCTCCTACTAAACAAGAACCTATCTCTGTCTTGAATATACTCAGCAACTTGGCCTCCACAGTCTTCTGTGGCAATGAATTTCACAGATTATCCACTCTCTGGCTGAAGAAATTCCTTTCTGTTCTAAAGGGTCATCCCTTCACTCTGATGGCTTGCTGTACTTGCTTGCTAGCTTTTAGTGACTCATTGTCAAGGACACCCAGGTCCCTTTGAACACCCACACTGCCCAACCTCTCTCCCTTTAAGAAATATTCTACCTTTCTGTTTTTCCTACCAAAGTAAATAACTTCACTTTGGTTTACATTTTTGCCAATATGCAATTCCCTAACCCTTTCAGTTAGTCTGCCCAAGTGTTTTTGAAGCCTCCTTGAATCCTTCTCACAATTTATGTTTTCACCCATCAGCAAATTTGGAAATATTATAATTGGTCCCTACATCTAAAGCATTTATGTAGATTGGAAACAGTTGTGGACCTAACACTGAATCTTGTGGTACTACACTAGTAATAGCTTGTCATCAAGAGAATAAACCGATTATTCCTACTCTTTGCTTTCTGTCTATTAACCAATTCTCAATCCATTCTAGTGTATTTTCTCTAATCCCATGCACTCTAATTTGGTTGAATATTATGGTTGCTACATGGTGTAGCCATGGAGGCATGGTACAACTGAGGCTTGCAGATAATATAGGGGGTCACCGATTTATGAACATCGGACATACGAACGCTGATAATTATGCACATTATCCCATACATGGTTCTAACTTTAAAGACCTGATATATGGACATTTGCTGTACTTATGAACAGTTGCTTTCCATTTGCCCGCATTGTGTTCTGACTTGAGTACAATTCAACCTGTGAATGGACTCTAGAACACAACATGGGGACTGCCGGGACTAGAAATAGATCCAGTTGTGGGTAAGCAGCAGAGGGACATCTTCCTGATTTTCCTTTCTTGCCCACTGGAGTTACGCTGGATAACTGTATGTCACCAGGTGTAAATTCTTCCCAAGCCAAATAACATCAAGATCTGATGCTCTGAAAAATTCAGGCATTCAGAGTTGAAACCATTTGAAAAAGCATTATATTTTCATTTGGGACTCCTCTGGACTATCCAATAATCGAATCGTCAACTACAGAGCATTTTTCATCTCACTAATAGTAACCTGGTTTACAGTAATGACCTTTTGGCTTTTTCAGTTTGATTTGATTTGGACCATTTGCTCTTCTATTTGATTTTATTGCCTTGGCTTGGTTGATCTGTAGCTTCTGCTGCGTTAGAGGGAGACTGTCACTGTCCATTAACTTTATTGCGTCAAATTGGAAAACAGGAGTACTTTCCTCAAATTCATTCCACATAGCATGAGCTAATAATCTTAGTACCACCCAGACTCGATAGAAGCATAGAATCCCTTCAGTGTGCAAACAGGCCTTTCGGCCCATCGAGTCCACGCTGACCCTCCGAGGAGCATCCCTCCAAGAACCACCACCACGCCAAACCACACCCCCCCACCCCTCCCCACCCCACCATATCCCTGTAACCCTGCATTTCCCATGGCTAATCCATTTAATCTACACATTCCTGGACACTAGGTAATTTAGAATGGTCAATCCACTGAACCTGCACATTTGGGACTTGTCTGTGCATTTTTCATTGGTGAGAGGTATCTTTGATCAGCTCTGCCTTTGTTAACTTTCTTGACCTCTTTAATCAGCACTGAAATAAAAGCAAATGATCTACCTTCGGTATGTTAAAAACTATTACTTATAGGATGGTAAGCATCACATAAAGTGTGTGAGGAAGCTCAATGGACCAGAAAAATCCAGCAGCCAGTTTGTCCCTCAACTGGCCCACAGATAATAATGGATACAGATTTACCACTTATATCATCAGGAGATAGATATAGAAGAAGGCTATTCAGTTATCTGAGCTAGACTAACAACAACAGTACTGAATGCAACAGTTTCTTAAACTCATGAGCTTTTGATCCACCATACTACCTGAATGTATTTCCACAGGGATTTGAAATGCGTTTTTCAGTCAGTCTCATTAATGACTGTGAAAAGTATGTTCAAAAACTTTGGTTCTAATAACACATGCAGTTTCCACTTCTTTGATATTTTAAATGATTGGTTCAGCTGAACATATTGAATTCTTGTTGCAGAATCTGAGAAAAATACAATATTTATTCACTTAATATAGATGAACTCCTTACAGAGACATAGAAAATGTACTGCTCAGAGGAGGTCATTTGGGCCATTCTGTCAATGGTGACTGAGAAAGAGATTTCCAGCTTAAACATACCAGTCAGCTCTTGGGCTATAGCCCTGTGGGTTGTTACACATCAAAAGCCTATTCAAGAGATAGTAGGAACTGCAGATGCTGGAGAATCTGAGATAACAAGGT
>NC_063332.1:108464821-108478248 GCF_021869965.1 Rhincodon typus
TCAAAACCCCCTTCCCCTCCCCCTTTTCTGATGAAGGGTCTAGGCCCAAAACGTCAGCCTCTCTGCTCCTATGATGCTGCTTGGCCTGCTGTGTTCATCCAGCCCTGCACCTTGTTGTCTCTACTTATTGTTATCAAACTGTTTTGAACCAATGGCAAAAAAGAAACACGAATCGCTAGCTTATAACTCTATATCTTAATCCTTTTCCTAAAATTCCCATACACATACAAACAGACACACAAAGAAATAAGAGATAACAAAGTGTGGAACTGGAGGAACACAGCAGGCTAGGCAGCATCAGAGGAACAGGAAAGCTGACGTTTTGGATCGGGACCCTTCTTCAGAAAATTAAAACACAGAAATAAGACAGGATACAAGTATTACGGGTGGAGAAAGGTAAAAATAAGTTCAGATGAGAAGTGCATTCTGGTACCAGCCAGATCATGGACATCTGAGATAACAAGGTGTAGAGCTGGATGAACACAGCAGGCCAAGCAGCATCAGAGGAACAGGAAAGCTGACGTTTCGGGCCTAGACCCTTCTTCAGAAATTCCTGCTCCTCTGATGCTGCTTGGCCTGCTGTGTTAATCCAGTTCTACACCTTGTTATCTCAGGCTCTTCAGCAACTGCAGTTCCTACTATCTCCATATCATGGACATCAATGAGATTTCTTTTTCTGCTCCTTTCCATTATTTCCAAGTCTTTGCTGATTACTTGAAGTCGTGGATAAAATGATCCTCAATCTTTCAGTCACTGGTTGAGGTTCTGTCATTTCAGTTCCTCTGAATATGGTTTTCTCCATTTCCTTTGAACAGGGGATTTGCAGAGAGAGCAGCTCATGGAGAAAGGTGATGGAGAATGGCTAGATATTAGGGTGGTTTTTTAACATCTCCACAAAGAAAGAAGAGAGAAAGATTTAGATGTTTTCTTTTCCAACATCCAAGATGTTTCTGCTGCATCGTTGACACAAGAAATTATAACCACCTGCCCAGGAACCAATGAAGTACTTGTTATTTGTTCTGAGCCCTTCTGAACCAACAACAACTGGCACTGGTTGAAAAGCCAATCAATAGACTGTCTCTGGACAAAACAGCCCCTAACATACATAGGCAGTGCTGATTTGAGTGGAATTCTCTTTTACTGCTCAAATAAGGCAACATCACATGTACAACTCATAATGCACTCCAGTAACTTGATTTTAAAACTGCAAGCATCTTCGCGCATAGTTACCTTAGTTTAAAGCAGTACCCTTTCTCCTTTCCCCTCTCCACAGTCCAAAAAAGCAACCATTACATAGTCTTTTCCTTTTGATGCTTTAGTGAGGTATGGTTGCATGTGATTCATTCATTCCTTCTCGTATGTTTTTGGATAATATTGTTATTTTATTGGGTTCAATTGTAGACAATAGGCTGACTGGGCTGGTTTTGTACTGCTTCTGCCAAACTGTTGAATTGGTTTTTGTCAACAGTCTATCATTAACTCCAGGGGAAATCCAGTGTTCAGATTTGAAGATGTTTCTGCAATAGAAAATAATTGAGTAATTCCTTCAAACTTGCAAAATATAGTAGTATCTTCTGATTCCTCAGTGGTGAAGAGTGTTCATGAACCAACACTATTAATGTTGAGCTGTGTACTTTTTTTCTTTGGTTTACTGAACAATCTTCTGAGATCTATTACATCTTTCTCTTGTTGAATAGAGTTATGCTGATCACTGGCAATTGAGTTTTCAGCTGGTTGAGGTTATTCATCTTACTAAAGGATTAAAAAAAAGCAAAGCATGCTTTATTGCTCAGAAGTGAATGTTTCAGATGGTGTACACCTGTTCTACAGTCCTGGTCTATTTTAAGAGTATTCCTTTGATCTTGAAAAGTGTTCTTTCTGTGCAATGCAGTTCTCTTTTGTATAATTGCAGTGCCTTTCTCTTCAACTAAGGGACTTTGTTTTCAAATGCAATACTGATATTTGCTACAGTATCAAGGTTGAAATTAATTGGATGACAATTAAACTGTATAATCTTCATCCTATCTGGTTCAGATGCAACACGCATTAACCTTATGAAAGGTTGATTCATATTTTTCAAAGGTCACGTATTATATCATGATGTGTTGTAATGAAGATAATGCTTGGTATTCTGGGTTTTGTTCAAAGGATGCTTGCTGTAAGGTATTTACCAGTTTGTACCTGTTAACTTTAATAATTTTGAAAAGTGATTCAAAGTTTATTTTGATTTTCAATGTTTTCTCTGGAAATGTTTCATTTTCTTACTCATTGCATTGGTGTAATCAAGCTGGACGGTGGTTCTGTTTATGTGGGTTTCTGACCCCACATCTGGAACAGATGTTGGAACAGCAAATTTTGGCATCAGTGTAAAACCATCGTCTGTTTGTCCGTCATGTGATGTTTTGCTCTTTTTGTACTTTACAAAGTTGACAAAGTTTGATGAGCTTATTGAACTAGGTTGGCTTTCTGTTCCCATTATTTCTTGCATTGTTTTTGGATTTTAGCTTTTGCCACTATCTTGAAGCTTTTTCCAATGTGAGATCTCTTTTGATTGTAACATATGTAAAAGAGTTGCATCAGTAATTCTGACAACAATCCTGACTCAAATGAAAACTGAAAGAACTGCAGATGCTGTAAATCAGGAACAAAAACAGAAGTTGCTGAAAAAGCTCAGCAGGTCTCGCAGCGTCTGTGAAGAAAAAAATCAGAGTTAACATTTCGGGTCTGGTGACCCTTCCTCAGAACTCAGAACTGTTCTGAGGAAGGGTCACCAGACACAAAATGCTAACTCTGATTTTTTTCTTCACAGATGCTACCAGACCCGCCGAGCTTTTCCAGAAACTTCTGTCTGAAATGAGTTGTGGTTATAAATCACAATATTTACAAATTTATAAAGTTCATTAATAAAGTTGCCAACAGGATGGTATGTTCTGTGAAACTGGCTTTCTACGTTATATGATTGGCACTTGATGAAAAGTAATCATCACATATTCTTACACTATTATCAAAGGTATCTGTATCTTACCTCCTTTCATGTTAGTACATGATCTGAAACCAGATCTACACAGTAAAGAACTGTATTGACTTGTTCTTCTCTAGGTTTTTTGTGTATACTCAAAGCTATTCCATATTGCACAATTTGTCTCTTCCATTCAATTCAGTTCTATTCCCAGTTTGAAGGATTTGTGATTTTAAATCTACTTGGATTGTAATATCTTTCCTGATTGTCATTGCAGTTTTTTAAATGATTAGCGTAAAAGCTGTTTCAGGATCATTTATTTTATTTTGTAGATGTAGCTGATTTTATTATTCAGTTTTTGAAATTGTACAATCACTGCATTTAAATTTTAGCTCCTTAGCTTGAATTTTTCCTCTAAGGGTCCAACTCGTATTGCGTGTCCAATATTGACAGTTTTACGGTGAGATTTTGATTCAGATTGTCCCCTTTGCAGCTTCAGTGAGAATGCTTGGTCTTGGCCAGTTTTTTTTTCGATATTTTTCACTGATTCTGTTTGGTATGAGCTTTTCCAGGCAGCCTCAGTGCTGCTATGGCTGCTGCAGCCTTTTTAACATTCCTGGTTGTTGACAGTCTCTATGTGCTGTTAAATGGCTGAATATTTAAAGATGCACTCAGTTTTCTGACTAGATTTTTTTTTCATGTTTCTTCTCCTCAGATGGCTGTTGTTTTTGTCCAGCTGAACATTTTTCAGGATATTGCTGCTACTGGCATGTTTTATGAGGCAGTGATGCCCATGGTAACTACAATTCTGTAAATGTGGATTTTTCAGGGTGTTGTGGGATAGCGTTTATTGCCAAAGGGCAGTTAAGAGTCAATCACATTGCTGTGGGTCTGGACTCACATGTACGCCACACCAGGTAAGGATGGTAGTCTCTTCCTAAAGGGCATCTGTGAAACAGAGGGATTTCTCCCGATAATCGGCAATGGATTTATGGTCATCATTAAAACTCTTAATTCCAATTTTGTTTTATTGAATTCAAATTCCACCATCTGCTGTGGTGGGATTTAAACCCCAATCCCCAGGACATTGGGTCTCAGTGACAATACCACTAGGCCATCACCTCTCCATGCTGGAACCATCTGGAAGGTCTTGAGTTGATTCATCACCCATCAATCCTTCTTGATGGAATCTAAATGACTATTACATATGGGGAAGCATGTCTTAGGTCCAATCTGGATATACAGTAAATGGAACAAAAACAAAGTTGCTGGAAAAGCTCAGGAGAAAACAGAGTTAACATTTCGGGTCCGGTGACTCACCAGACCCGAAACGTTAACTCTGTTTTCTCCTCCACAGATGCTGCCAGACCTGCTGAGCTTTTCCAGCAACTTTGTTTTTGTTCCTGATTTACAGCATCCGCAGTTCTTTTGGTTTTTAAACAGTAAATGGGTTTATTATATACTACTTGATAGTTAGCTATTTTCAATCTACCATACATGATGGTCTATGGGAGACATCAAGCTCAATGCAGTATAGATTCACATCGAATTGCTAAAACGTCTGATTTGCGACAGGTACAAGACTGTTTTCTACCACACTTGGAGAACCAGTTTGTTCCTCCCAGTAACAATCCTTTATGTCCTGATGGGCGGGAGCTTATTTGGTGATGTCACTTAACCCTTTCAAGTACGAACGGTTTTATACAACACTATTTGTTTTACTTGTATTTTCATCATCCCTCTGTGACATGTCTGTGATTTTTTTATTAAAGATGGTGTATAAATGTTAATCTACTCCTGTTGATTTGCGCAAAAAATGTTTCATGTTTTACATGCAAGTATAAAACTCACTGTGCAACATTAGATGTAAATCACTGAACCGTGCATAATTCTCAACACACTTTGGGCTAGATTATATTTTTAATAATGTTAGTACCGGACCCACAAGCTGCAACTGCCCTCAAAACAATTACCTCGGGAGACATTGCATGAGACATTGCAAGGAGCTGTGGTGCTCCTTGTTTGCATAAATGCTGACATCCTTCAGCAGGTTGGCTTCTGCTCATTCCAGCGCCACTCACTCATGTGAACGCTGCGTGTATCATTCAAGTGGGTGGGAGCCTGGATCAGACACATGTGCATTGAACAAAAACAACAGCAGTCGCAGTCTGCTGTGTTGAATGAAGGTTGTTTATGGCTGTGAGTGAAGCTGAAAGTAAAAGCTCTGTTTTGAACTGGTGCTCCGAATGAAGAGGAGGCAGAAGAAAAGCAATGACTATGCTAGAATTGGCTGTGCCTGCATGAAATGAAACATTTACTCTCTGCCCATTTTTACTTGGAGGCTTGAGATGTGGGTTCTGTGACATTCTGCGTTGCTTTCAGCTGTACATTTTCGAAAGGTATGCTTCCTTTTTCTTTAAGGACTTAATGAAATCGGACAAGTAATCTGGACTAAATCAGTGTTTCTGTTTTGTGTCTTTGCATTCAGCCTAAAAGGGTGGTTACCTTTGTTTTTGCTTTGTGCGGTGTGGGTGTATAGAAATTAAAGCTAAGCGCACAGAATGGGATGCACATCGAATTGATTGCAAACTTGCCGAGAGCTTCTTGTCCGATGCTCGTGTGGTGGCAGATACGGACATTCTCCCGACAGAGAGGGTGTATATTCAGACGAGCCCACATGCGTTTGTTTTCAGATGTGTAATTTTTTTGTTTGTTTTGGAGTGCCAAGTTATCCAGGTTTACGTCTTCTTCTTGCGTGTGTTTAAAGGGCAGTAGAATGAATTCAAAACAAGTGGAAAGTTTTTTCAAATAAATATCCTTGCAACAAAATAATTAAAATAGTCAAAAACACAACAGATGCAAGGCTAATGATGGATTGTAAGGTCTGGTCCAAAAAGCGAGTGTGCGTTATAGATTTTTCTTGACATCACATTTATTTCTCTGTTCTTTTTGCATCAGCTTGGTTCAGTTGGTAGCATTTTTTTGCCTGTAACTCAGAAGGCTGTGGTTTCAAACCAATACTTAGTTGAACCACTGCATTCCGAAGGAACCATTGCACTAGTAGGAGTGCTGTCCTTTGGATGAGGCATTGCACTGAAGCTGCACGCTGCTGGCTCGATGGACATGAGGAAATTTCCTGCACCGTTTTTGAGGGAGAGCAGGAAGTTTTCCTGATATATGCTGGCTAGCATTTCTTACTGAACCACCACCACTCAGCAACAGAATGACTGCTCATTCACCTCGTTTCTTTGTGGGATCGTGTTGTTTTGAAATAGTTGCCACATGAGGCCGCATAGCAGCAGCAGCAACTGCACTTTGGAAGTAATTCCTTGTATGTGAAGCATTTTGCAGTGCGCCCGGACAAAATACCCTGAGAAGCCAAGTAAATGATTCCTTTTCCTTCAGTCGAATGAACAAAATACACCAAGAAGTGTGATGAGTAATTGAAGAGTTAATAGACCTGATGAGCAATGAATACGCTGCGAAAGCGCTGTCATAACAATTTCCCACCACTCTGCTGAATGACAGGTATTAGGGTTTAAGCACTCGTTTCTCAGCAGTAGCCACCCGCTTCAAATGGGAAGCGTTTCACGGGAGATAAGAATAAGCTACATGTAGCAGAAATCAACAAGATATAGAGTGGAATAACCATATTGCTTACTGGTAATAAAAACTTAATTGAAGCTGTAAACTTGGATACCTGATTTTAAAGTCTGTGTATTGCGAAGTCTAATTAATGCAGAATAGGGTTACAGAATATTCCAGTGGTTCTATTAGTTGTATAGGCTGATTGAGGTTTGTGTAGCTTGCAATATTGCAATGCAGATTTCTCTTTTTTTGGAAAATGGGATTGAATTAAGATGTGTAATGGACAACTGGGAGAGTGGAATGCAATAGCATAGTTGAGATTGTTGGATATATAAATACTATACATTGTAAGAAGTTGTAAACCTGCTGTAGCTTTCCATTGTTTTTATTCTTGCTGCCCTGATTTGCATATTTGAATCGATATCAATGTCATTTATATTATGATGGTGTAAATATCCTTGAGATTTAACAGTCTAAAATGCCTTGGGATGTTTTCCCACATTAAAGGCACTAATCAAATGCAAGCTGTGGTTTCTGTGAATATTCTCTGAGGCTGAATCAAATCATTTTTGGCTGTATGCTATAGTAAGTGAGCGTGAATGCATGTTAAGAGACATTTAAGAAACCGCTGAGAGCAGATCTCAAGGCAAGTAGGTGTGCAGTTTTCTCATCCATTATGCACACAGGCTTCTAGCAACAGAGCACAGAGTAAATAAAACAAAAGCTGGTTTTAGTCAAAGAAAAAATCATCTATCACAGAGAAAGGTAAAACTAATTGATCTCAAAAGCAAGTACAACACTGGAAATCATTCTGCAATCCATCTGACTGGACCAAAAAGTTCATACTTCAAGTTTCTATCCAGTGTACATTTTTTCACAGTCTTTTACTGCCTCCCTGGGCAGTCCATTCAGCATACTCACTACCTTTTGTGGAAAGTAGTTAAATCAAAACTTCCTCTCTCCTCCCCCTTGCTACATTTGAGCCTGTGAGCCCTGATTCTAGAGATTGTAACATCCCTGAATATATTATCAGGGTTCAGTTCATCTGCTCTGGTAAACGCCTTGACAACTAGAATAATAACTCACCTGAGCTTTCCTTTCTGCATGTGAATGAGTTACATGCTCTTCACTTGTTCACTGGTTCATGTGCTGTAGGCTAGTTATCAGCAGGCTTGCAACTGTTGTGTTTCCTGTGAAGTGTGACTATCCCGGCTATAATGCTAGAGTTCTGCCCATGCTGAAATGATACCAATCATGGTTCACTCATTGTCAACCCTTGGATTTGTGTTACATCATTTTGGTTACAAGTGCCTTGATCCAGTTAATTTTTCTTCTTGTTTTTGCCTACTGGACTGTTGATGTTAATTAATTATCTTACTGATATCTCCCCAGTATCTAATTCCTTTGATTCTTTAGATTAAAACAATTTATTTTACCTTCATACTGCTTATGTACATAACATAGCCTTATTAATTAGCTTTGTATGCATTCAATTATGTTGCTTTTCATCAACCAATGTTTCGATTCTGCAGAAGCTTTATATTTTCGCACAGAATACAGATTCACAAAGAGAGATTATTTGCACATGATATTGGAAGCTAATTACTTTATTTGTGAAGTATTGACATTCCACAAATTGATTTTCATTGACCAGCCTCCCATTTATTAAATATTTTGTCATGTATGCACCCTTACTTGAATAATACAATAAACCTGGACCCATGTCAGTCTTAGCTAACACCAATATGTAATTGGCTGCCAAAAAAAGTATGAAAATAATTGGAATTATTCAGTAGATGACTCCAGTGTTCCCTCTCTGCTTGATGAAAATCCCACTGTTAGTAACAACATGACCAAGACTGGCAAAGCTACTTCGTTAGAACTAAAGCAGAAAATCCAGATCCTTCACACCTTTTATCACACTGGGATTCATTACGTGATTCTGAACCTTTTCTTGCTTTCTAAAAGAATGGTAGGAATTATTCTTAAAGACAGAATAGCTGTATCTTACCGAGAAAAAAGAAATCATACCTGTAGGACTCTATAAGAACAAGATTAATTCATGATATCAGAAGTTATTAAGTAATGCTATTTGTAATGCATGGGTTTCTGTTTCATTGTATAATTTTTCCCTATTATGACATAGGACCTCAGCTATGATACTGTCAAATGTATAATTGAACAATAATGAAGAGGATTATGCTGATATATGGAGGGAGAGTTGTTGGTGAGAGGCTACTTATCCAATCTTTTGTTTTAAACACAACAGACTTCAATGCCAAGAGAGTCAACTGTCAGAATCAACAATCTAGAACCTAACTTTAAACAGAGAATGACAAGTAGCTGCATAGCTGTATATAAAGTTTTTACGTAGGAAGATATAGAAGACATGATTACCATTTTCAATGAATTTACTAGGGATTAACTGTGAGATCTAACCAAATAAATTGATCTGGATTTCATGCAAAAATTGATTTTTGATATTCATGGTCTATCTCATACAATGTTTAGTCATACTTGGTCTGTTTCTCTTAGCATAAATTAATTTGCCTTGTGGGATGGTTGGTATTGTTGCAGAAGATGATTATTTCCACTAATTGAAGCTAATGTAGCACTTGTAGAAGTTGATAATTAAAGGTCTTGGTATTCCAGTATATCTAACATTCTTGATGCATTCTTGTTTTTCTGCATTAATGAATAATACACCCTTATCTTTTTATAATGCGCAATGTGAAGTGCTGTCCTATAACAGAGTGATGCCAACTTTTTTGCACAGCTGTTAGTTTCGGCTGGTCTATGGTCACTTTGAATGGTGATCACTTTTTTACGAGCTGTTTGTATTCAGAGACAGGGAAGCAACGTTATGCCTCAGCAAGTGGAGTATGTTCTTGTCCAAGAGACAAATAAAATGCTAAGTCTTAGAATTTTTCTAAAAAAAACACAACAAAGTAGATTACCAACTTTGTTCATAATTGGATGTGAGATTATCTTATTGGTTATGATTAATTTAAATCCAAATAAAAATAATCCTAAGAAAAAGCTTCTCGGTTGCAAATATATCACAGGTTTTTGTATCACTGGAATAGTGCAAGTAACAAGCTGTTGGGTTTACCGGGTTACACAGATGTGAAATCTTTCTAGCTGCACCCAGATTACCAGGTCCTGGCAAGTGATTTATGGACCTCATGAAAGTAGTGGTTAAAAATAGCACAGATGTGAAACCACATTTTTGCAAATAAAATATATATGTTGTATTCCTTCCCAATCTCAAACCAATAATTTAAAGCTTTGCATGCTTCATCTTCAAGGCAGCCCTGGATAACTGTTTCATTTGTGCATTCTAATTATATTTCTCTGTTTTCTGTTTCATTTTGCTACCCGCTACCCACTTACACAAGGGCTGTGTGAATGATTGATTACAGATAAGCAAGCTCAATTTTAAAAATCATTTTTTTGGTTTCCAAATAAAGTATTAATTATCTATTGATAGTCACATTGGTGCAAAACTGATCAGATATTATTTATTAAATAAGACCTCTCACAGTTTTAGGATGCTGGAAAAAATATAGATGTTATTCCTTATTATTTTGTGTCCAATATTTAACTGCGCTGTCAGATTTATGAGTTCAAACTGTGATAACAGATTGTATAAATGGTTCTTATTGTTATTTAAGTGAGGAAAGATTTCTTTTGTGCAATAGGTTTATAAGTATTATAAATTTATAAATAATGAATTAATTATTTCATCACATCTACCACAGATATGTTTTCCCCAAGGTCAAAATGATTGGTTGGTTAGACATAAATGATCTCAGTGTTTCACATCTGAAGACATGAAAGTCACCATAATCCCAGAGGACCATAAGGCTGCTGTCTCATTAGAGAGAGAGAGGGAGAGATAACTGGTGGTGAGTTTAACCTGAGGATCACTACACCTCAGGTGAGGGATGAGGTTGAGAAGGCGCGGCCTTCACAGTGACCTCAGGTGGTACAAGAATTGAACCCTTAAGTTGGTGTCATTCTGCATCACAAAACAGCTATTCAGTCAACTGAGCTAGCAGACTCCAAAATCTACATAGAGAACTATCAAAGTTAGAAAGGGGTTAAACAGAATGATCAAAACAGTGTACAATAAGAACCAGCTGGCTATATTTTTCACATATTTTCCACCACTTATTGAATTAATTTGTACAAAGTGAATATAAATTTAATCACTTATAAGTTGTCAAATTGATATTTGCACTTTTGACTACGAATGTAAATTCATATATTGAATGTATCCAAGCACAAAATATTTGTGCTTAAATCACTCTATGCATGTATTTTATTTCTACATTATGTATTTGGCATACTCTGCACCCTCTTTTAAATTCATTCAGGATGTGAGCTTCTCTGGCTACGCCAGCATTTATTGCCCATCCCTAATTACCCAGAAGGCAATTGAGATTCAACAACATTGCTGTGGATGTGGAATCTGGATTAACAGTCCAGCAATAATACCATTAGGCCATCACTTCCCCTTATCTCTGTCAAAATTAAACCAAGTCTCCTCCTGCTCTAAGACAAATGTAAAAATCTTTCAGTGATGGAAATGTGAAATAAAAATCTCAGCAGATCAGGCAATATCTGTAGAGAGAAATGAAGTTAATGTTTCAGATTAAGATGAAGTAAAATTCTGTTTGCACAGATTCTGCCTGACTGCTGAGCTATTCCAGCATTTTCTCTTATCACTGCTGTCCCAGGAATTGGTAAAAGATCCCATTGCATTATTCACATTAGGAGCTGAGGACATATCTTTGGTGTCTTAGTTACTTTTTATCATCAATTAATTTACTTAAAAACAAAGTATCTAATTGTCACATTGTTGTATACGGGAACATGCTGTGCATAAATTGGTTTCTTCACTTGTATTATAACAGGGACCCTACTTCAAAAAAGTAGTATAAAACATTTGGAATGTGTTGATGTCATGAGAGATGCTACGTAAATGCAAGTGTTACTTTCTTAGCAATATGAACTATCTGGATAAATCTATGAAAAGAAATCAATTTAATGTGCTGGAAGGTTCTTGTTCTGGGGCAAATAACTTATTCTTCTAGATTCTCTTCCCAAAGGCAGGTTGAAATACAGTACCAAGCCCTACATCATAGCTAGGACAAGGAGGCAGATCCCAAATCCACCCCGAATAGAACAGGGATCAAGCCTTGTGCTCTTTGCACCTGCCTGAGCCGTAGAGGCCATCAAGACAATTGAGCAAAATGCACCGCCCCCATCCATCCCTGGCTCTGATTTCTTTCTGTTAGATGGCTAACTAGGAATCCCTCCCACTCTAACCAGCTACTGTGGGCAAATGTTAGAAGGATTTGCAAGTTGATACTTAACCTGTTTGAGTGCACCTATTCTCAGACTTCAAATCCTGGAATGGGACTTGAATCCCGAACTCTTCCTCAGATGCAAGAACACCACCCCTGTCCCATAAGATCTTTGACAATGATAAATGTAGGGGAAGAATTTAGTTTGCTTAATGCTGCTATAATTCGCAAGAGGAAGTTAGTGACCTGCAGCATTGCCTTCTCAGGTGAATCGATATAAATCTGCATAAAAAAGAAGTGCCCCTACATGTGTTCAATATATTGGAGCCAACTTTAGCAATTTGCCACAAAGTGCTGTGTTAATCATACAACTAGGAGTAAACCGACCTGGGTAGAATAGTTGAGTCTGAATCTGCATTTTGTGCATTTACAATACTTCATATATAATATCTACATGTAGTCATCTTTTAGCTAATTTAAAGCACAAGCTAATATGCTTTAAGCTGCTGTCAAACCTGTGTTTGTATAATCTTACATATTTTTAGTACGTTCTTATTTTCTTTTGAAATCAGTCTACATTTGAATATTCTTTCAGACTACCAATTTGTTTACGTGCTACATAATATTTCATTACAAGTTATTTTTGCATTTTGTATCTATTGCTATAAAAAGTTCACAAGACAGAACAGATGTGAATGTTGGCAATGTGACTGCATCAGCAGACACATCTTTCATTTGGATGTAAATTTTAATGACATTATGAAAAGGATTAATTAGGTCTGCAGGAGATTGAAATGCATTCTCTTTTACTTCTCTATTTCTGTCACTCAGTAGGGATGTAATTTTCTGCCATTATCATTTATTTCTGTATTGCTCTGCCTTGCACTGTCCTGAATGCAATCGTTGTGAGACCAGATTGCAAGATGTATCACGCCCCAGTCTCCCAAAGAATCCATCTAAAAGCTTATAAACTGAATTGAAACTGTAAAAACTTCTGTTAGGAGCCCGTTTTTGTTGATGATCCTGGTACTGATACACTGGTAGTCATTATTAATGTAATGTGGCTCAAGCACGAGATAAAATATTTCTTTTCAAGGAATTATTGCAAATGCATGGCTTCGGATAAAAGAAGTAGCATGTGCACTGATAGTAAGACTGGAATGAACCAAAGTTAGAAACAGTGAATATTTGAACTTCCAGCATTATCTGGATAGGGTTTGTGCCATATACTGTGTGCACCACAATACCATCATTGACCATATAATTAACAACTGTATTCCATTGATGACCACATAGAGGAATTTTGATGGTACAACAATGCAGAATACTACAGTAAACATTTCCTAACCTATCAATCTGGCAAATTTGAAGGAATATTATCTCGAAAGAGAACAGAAGAATGCCAATTATTTTAATATTTTCATGCTTTTTAGTCAGTTGAGATAAAAGCAAGTCTGTGGAACCTTAGATAACAAGGTGTAGAGCTGGATGAACACAGCAGGCCAAGCAGCATCAGAGGAGCAGGAAAGCTGACATTTCGGGCCTAGACCCTTCTTTTCTGAAGAAGG
>NC_063332.1:108478748-108489674 GCF_021869965.1 Rhincodon typus
CGAACCATTTCAACTCCCCCTCCCATTCCTCAGACGACATGTCCATCCTGGGCCTCCTGCAGTGCCACAACGATGCCACCCGAAGGTTGCAGGAACAGCAACTCATATTCCGCTTGGGAACCCTGCAGCCCAATGGTATCAATGTGGATTTCACAAGTTTCAAAATCTCCCCTCCCCCTACCGCATCCCAAAACCAGTCCAGCTCGTCCCTGCCTCCCTAACCTGTTCTTCCTCCCACCTATCCCCTCCTCCCACCTCAAGCCGCACCTCCATCTCCTACCGACCAACCTCATCCCGCCCCCTTGACCTGTCCGTCCTCCCTGGACTGACCTATCCCCTTCCTAACTCCCTACCTACACTCACCTTTTCTGATGAAGGGTCTAGGCCCGAAACGTCAGCCTCTCTGCTCCTATGATGCTGCTTGGCCTGCTGTGTTCATCCAGCCCTGCACCTTGTTGTCTCGGATTCTCCAGCATCTGCAGTTCCTACTATCTCTGGTTACAATACATTCATTTCATTTTGAAGAGATGGTTGGATGCTTTGAAAATTTGAAGAATCACTTCACTATTGACCAGAGAAGAAATCAGTGATTCCTTCCCTCGCAACATACCAATAAAGCTATCAGGGAGGCTTGGAAGAGAGTATCAAGAGATGGGAGAAAACAAAGTGATTGCCAGAATCACAGACCCTACAGATTGGATCATTTCCTTTGTAGTGAGAGGAAAGCCAAATGAATACTATGAGTAAAGGTCTTAATCAAGTAAAAAAGAGGAATCAGCACCCTTTTCCAACACTGCAAAACATCACATCAGCACTGGTGAGAGCAAATATTTTAGCAACTTAATACCAGAAATATCTACTGAAATGTGAAACTTTGCTGTTGATAACATGCAGTACCATGTTGGACAGTAAAAATTTGTGCAGCTACATTTTAGCCTTAACGTCATTCGGGATGTGTTCCAGCAAAAGTAAAATGACATTCCAGCAATAAAAGAGACATGTAGAGGATTTGAAATTTCAGTTGCATAGCTGATGAAAGCCAGATGGAAAAGACCATCCCCACTATTTACATAAAGCCAATGAGAGATCCAGTGATGAAAGCAAAATACTGCGGATGCTGGAAATCTGAAAATTCTTCAGAACTGGTGAAGAGTCATCATTCAAAGCTAGGAATCCAGAAAAGGTTGGGTCAAGATAACTCCAGGCAAATGCCTTGTGATGGTAATAAAATGTGATGCCTTCTCTGCTAAATCAAAACAACATACTGCAGTTGGCCTCTAGTACAGCAGCACTTTGTCACAGGTTCTCGGCCACAATTCTGCAAAAAATGTTTCTCTTCCAACAAGTCTATCAGCTTATCTTCTGTCTGCTTATTAGTTCCTGCATTATCTACTCTCTTTGGCTTCCCACCAAGAAAGATCAGGTTTATCCTTCATAAAGGGATAAATTTGCATCTTCATTTCAGTTCAGTTCAATAATAATTGCTATATGTAATGCAACTTATAAACAATGCAAATGGTAACTAGGAATTTTTACATTCGGTGCAAACTATAGGCATTATACATGAAAATGATTTTTATTATCATAATTAATATCTATGGGTCCCACTAGAACATAGGTGTGCAAATGACTGCAGACACACAGGACTTACTTCAAGAATTCTCACCCACAGTGTCCAAAAGCAAATGCACAAAGAGCCAATGGCAAATGTAGAACATGAGTACAGAAATTGAGTGCCAGAACCCTATAAAGTGTCCTAAAACAGTAAAGTGGCCTATGAACAATACAGTACTGAAACTGAAGGGAGTAGAACTGTAAGAACAAAAACACTATTATTGAGAGATGTTTAGAGGCAATGCTGTCTACAGTTTCTCCCAGATCAACATTGGCCTTGCTTTACCTGATGGATGATGTCCATCTTGTGGCAGTGCTATTCCTTGTGATTAATACTTAGCCAATCTGCTAGCATGAATTTCAAATAAAACCACAACAGTATGATTTCAAGAAAACTAAGTAAACTGCAACTGAAGCAACAACATCTGTGACTATAAAGTTTTTGTGCTGGTTTTGTTGTTTTCCCTTTTTTGTTCAGCAATCTGCGTGATGTGCGTACAAATCCCACCTGACAGACCATGAAAATCACCCTGTGAAAGGCAGTAATTTAGCAATTGACAGACCCCCATTTACTCTGACATCTGCCAGTTCTCTTCAACACTTGAATAAACATCAAGGCATTAAGCAGCTCACTTTAAAGTTAGGCAATGACTTTTCTTGAGAAATCTTCATAGTTCAATTCATAAACCATGTTTTACTAACATCGGCACCATAACATATCGTTTTTTATTCCGATGGTATGTTGTTTTTGAAATCTCCAGACATTGTTTTATTGTTTGCAACAATGCTCAGAACTATTTCAGGCCATTAAAAACGTTCCTTTCAAATAAACAGCTGAGATCTCGGGGTTGCAGCATGCTTGTAACAAAAGATATGCTAATATGAGATTTTAAAGCACTGTTCTTTTTACAAAGAAACTGCATAGAATTTTGGCCATTCCTGTAGGACTCTCTGTGAGACATAAGGGACTGGCCGATTATTATTAACCTGGAGGTGAGGATGACATTTTGATGGGATAAGTAGAAAAAGTGCAGAAAGATTTTAAGGAAAGGTGGGGGTGAAGAAAAGTTCAAGTAGGTGTTTCCACAATTTTCTTTAGGTTAATAATCTGGATTGATTCCCACTAATGATCTTAAAGGAGGAAATGCTTGAAAATATATCATAAAACAAAGACTGACTACAGAGCCTTTCACACAAGGCACGGTACCTCAATATAATACCTTGGGATCCCTGATATCAGTTTACTGAACATTAGATCCTTTAGCTTTAAGAAAATTTATGATTGCAAGAAGATACTCCTTTAAATTTCTCTTATGTTCCAGTGTTTCGGTTGGACGTGCTACATTATCTATTGCTTCCCCATTACCACAGCTCAGGGAGGTCCCGAGTTGTATCCTTTCCTCATGTTTCAGGTACAGAAGTTGAACATTGACCTTGTACCTTGCAGATCTTCTCAGTATGAGTTTGGTATCTAGCACATCAGAAGGAGTCAGTTCACAACTGATTTTTGACAACATTTTAGCACATCAGTGAAAGCTTTGCTGAAAGCCTTAAAGTCTTTATGAAAATCCAAAGGCAAAACATAATCTCTCCTTTAAGGGTATTGTGAAAGAAGCTTGTCCTCAAATGTAAATATGCCACAGCAATTATATAGGGAGTGAGATTCTGAAGAAGTTTACTCACCTGTCCTTTGTAACTTTACCAGGGAATTCCTACATAAAAGGATTATAATAGCTGCATGGGAGAATCTTCAACTAAAATACGAAAGGAGGAAATAAGTGAGACCAAATCGTGGTGTAACTTGTGTTTGATATGTCGTCATTATTGTTTTGTGGGGATCCACAGCTGGCAGTTTGCAGAAAGCAAGGCCACACAATCAATAATTGAGACCAAAGACCAGACGTCTGATCTTTAATGGTATTGCATGAGTCTTGAATTTCGGTAAGGACACTGGGGATATTTCCTGCCCTTCTTCGCTGAGTACTGTGGAATTTTTTTGCCTTCATCTGATCAAGCAGACAGACAGTGGAATTTTCCCAGTCCTTGATCAGCATGGCCAAAGGCGAAAAATTTGGGTGAATGCAGCAAGAATGGAATGATGGAAAATAAAAAGTATAATAGCTGGAGAAACTTAGCAGGTCTGGCTGCGTCTTTACGGAGAAAAACAGAGTCAAAGCTTTGGGTCCAATGACCCTTCTTTGAAACAATCCTTTTCAGTTTCTCAGAACTGTCCTGGTTCTCTGAGCATTTTGACATAGTTACAATTTTCTGTCTTTTTCCCATAACCCTGCACACGCGTTCTGTTTCAACATTCATCCAATGCTGTCTTGGATACTTCAGTTGAACCTGACTCCATCCAACCTCTGAGCATTCCAAACCCTAACCACTCACTGGTTGCAAAAGTCTTTTCTCATCATGCATTTGCTTCTTTTGCAAATAACTTTAAACTGTGCCCTCTGGTTCTTAATCCTTTAATGTGCAAGATCAATTTCCCCTCAACTGCTTTGTCCAGATCACTCATGATTGTGAAAACTCTCAGATCTCCTCTTAGCCTTTACCTCTCAAAGGAGAACAGTCTCAAATTTTATAATCACTTTGATCTCTTTCTTTGCATATATTTAAGAAGCTCATATTATCAAATTTTATAATCCTCACTGGTTTGCAATTGCAGTTTAGTTTCTCACTTTTACCTTCTTGGTCCTCCTTTATTGAATTGTGAACTTATTTTCGGGGCTACCATCGACTTTTGCCTCCTTACATACTTTTTCTTTCTATTTAATACTTTCCTTAAATTCCTTGGTTAACCATTGTTAGTTTATCCCTCTCTTAGAATCTTTCCTCCTGACTGGGATGTATTAACTCATAACCAATAGACTGAATTAACTCTTGACTGTTTGGACTCTCATAGAGACATGCTTAAAGGCAGTTTATGATAATTACTGATGGAAATAAATCACATAAAGAGTTAACATTCTTATTTACTGATAGTACAGATTGATCAAGGAAAACAGACTATCCAATATGAAGAAGGTTATTTCACTGGATGGCTGCTTTGCAATATAGAGTGACACCCACAGTACAGGTTTAATTCCTGTACTAGCTGAGGTTACCATTAAGGGCCCACCTTCACAACCTTACTCCTTGCCTGGGGCATAGTGACCCTCAGGTCAAACTTGCCACCAGCTGCCTTCTCAAATGAGAGAGCAGCCTTCTGGGACTATGATTACTTTACCTTTAATAAAAGCAGCAAAACAAAATAGAGCACAATGGTCATGATAAACCTCTTAAATTAAATTAAAAATATTACTGTTTGAGTTGGGCCATACCAATTACCTTTGAGTCAGTGCGTGTGTCTTTTTTTGCCACCTGCCCTGTGTATCATTTTGCTGGTCTTTTTGGATGGCAGCTGACGTGCAGGATGTGTACATAGTTTGGGAGTTAAAATAGCTTGGATTTCAAGTTGATATTATTGTGTGATTGTGGCTGGGGATTAGGGAGGGACAACAGGGAATGTGCGGAGATGTTTGGCACCACTCTATCCTTCATCCTCTCAATTAATACCCTCCTCCAGTTATTAGAATTGTGGAATTGATAATAACATAACAAATTTCAAATGGCACTGACATGAATAAAGGATTTTTGGCAGAAAAGTATCTTTACATGGAGTTATTGAAGCCTGG
This sequence comes from Rhincodon typus, assembly GCF_021869965.1. Classification (NCBI taxonomy): domain Eukaryota; kingdom Metazoa; phylum Chordata; class Chondrichthyes; order Orectolobiformes; family Rhincodontidae; genus Rhincodon; species Rhincodon typus. The sequence goes on from NC_063332.1 coordinate 108,484,043, forward strand.
GAATAATTTATCACATGGTGTAAATTAAACAAAGAGCAGTGCATCTATTTAAAAGAAGAGTAGATAAATATTTAAGCCAGAAGGCTGTTGGGAGAAGGTACAACAGTGGGATTCATTTTTGAATGTGTTAGCTAAAAAGCAGGATTTCCCTAATGTGTCAAATGACCTCTTTCTGTGCTGTCTGCTTGTACCGATTTAGATTAAAAGCGGACTGACACCTCACAAATAGCTTTCCTTCTTCTAGCAAAATCTGGTAGAGTCCCTATCGCTTAAACCATCCGTAAGTATTGCAGATAGCTGCTATGTCAGAAAACAGGTCATAATTATTTATGATCGTTGCATGACTCAATTTCAAACTTAACACACATTATCATACTGGCTATTTCTTGCAGTTCAACAAGTAATTATATTTACAGGTTTTAAGGTTAATTTATTTCATCCATAAACAGATCATCTGGCAACTCAGTTGGCTGTTTGCATTGTTAGTAATTACAGGAGTCAGTCAGAAAGTCAAGACTTCAGGTAGCTTTGCCTAGCTTTTATCATCTTGTACATATAGCTATCAAATTGTATTAGCATGAACATGCTTGCTGTGTATGGCAGGAGCTTTACTCAGGCATATGGTCAAATGGAAGGCTAGAAAGTAGTTTCACCTAATGAGCAAGAATAAGAATTTATGGATTAGACTTCTAAAGAATATGCTTTCTTAATGTAAATAAATCTACTTTATAATGCTAAATGGTCTTACTCTGTGCTAGCTAATTTAGATAATGGATCAAGCTCAAGTTAGGGCTTGCAATTCTGGATGGAAGCCCAAAGACTTCATCACATGACCTGTCATCTCCAGTCGAATAGCATTTTTCTCATTTCCATTATTTTTGTATCTAATAAATGAAAGTACTCAAATGAGATGTAGAAACCCAGGTAATTTAATGTTCCTCTGATTGTTCTGCTGTTTTTTTCACAACAATATGCAAGCTATTCTGAGACTCCAGAACTATAACTACTTGCTATCAGGCCAGCAGTCAAACATTACTCCAAAATCTGAGCTGTTACATTGGCCAGTAAATAAAACAAAAATTGATGCATTCAGTACTGTAATTCACACTGAACTTTTAATGAATCTCACTTTTTGGATGTTTTCACAATTTAAAAGCAAGTTTCCAAAATGTATTTATATTTGCAAAGGTTAGTTTTTGGGATGCAGTCTTGTTTTCCGACATTCAACTTTCTGTATCCTTTAAAAGAGTAAAAATGGGAATTGTTTAAGTTACTCTCAAAACACACACAAAAAAAGAGATTATATCAGTTAAAGTAGTGTGTTACTCTGAGACAGGAATGAAGTTGAGATTAGTTGAATGGCTCATGTGTCCAATAATTCACTAAAATCTATTCTTGAAACTGGCAAACCTCAATTGCAGCAGGATTGTAAATCAAAATACATCCTTTGCTAGGCAGGTCAAGGATAAAGCATCCCATACAGAGCACTTATAACGGATAAAGTATAAAATGTCCTTTATGCCTGTGATTAATTTTAAAAGTAATCTGCTCTTGTGACTATAAAGTGAAAGAAAGAAATGCTGGATTTTAATCATCCCAAGAGGTAAAATCATATTTAAATCATTTCAGATTAGTAATTAAAATGAATATCTCAATGTAATATATGGTTAAATTGTGTGCTGGGATTATCATTAATTAGTTCCTAAAGTCTGTGCACTGCATTCTAAGAATTACTGAGTCCTGCAGACTACTACTTGATTTAATCACTTGTCAATATAGATGACTTTCTTTGATCTAATGATTTGCTTGACCAAAGTGAATTAAGTTAAATTATTTCATGCATTAGAAGGCTATGAGATTATGTGTTAATAGTTTGATAATAATCCACGTATTCAAGGAGAAGCATCTATGTAATGCTGAGACATGTTACTGTTATATGTTCAATTTACATAAATCAAAACACAAGCCACAGAAACATTTTCCATGCAGAGAAAGAGCTGTTAATTTGTAATTTTAATATGAAGGTATTTGTTGTATACCTCAGGAAGTAAAATGCACTGTGAGAAAGCATTGCTAATACCCACATGGCCAGGGCCAATGACTCACTAGATTTAAATCATGGGGGATAATTTGAACTTCGGGTAATAATGTATAACCAGTGATATGGGCTCAAGCACACTTTAACCATCTCTTTTGATGTTCATTCACATTGAAGGCAGATACTTGCTTGAATCAAGGGCCAGCCTTATTATTAGATGGAAACTGGGTTGTACAATGATCATAGAAGCCTGAAGGCATTTTAAATGTAGCATATATAGTGCAGTCATCACAGACATTAGGCTCATTATAACCTGTTGGAGAGTAAGCAGAGGGGAGAAAAGGTCATTTTCAAATTTATCTTTACGTACCCTGAAGGAGCAGTATGGTTCCCATTTCTTCCAACCACCCTCTCCTGCTCCTTGTTTCCAATCTGCATGCCTGTCTCAAAACGATCCAGCCTGTAGGTTAGCTGAATGCTAGACTTCGGTCAGGAGGTCACCCAATAATCACAGCCCAACAATTGCCCACGGCTTCTTTACACCCCTTTTTGGCAAGCTGCTGATTGACACAATGTAAATATAGTTTAAAAGTTAAAATTAACCTACTCTTAAATTCTTGAGTTGGTGGAGTGTTGACTTTTAAATCGATGAAGCCAGCTCCTGGTTAAAATCGAGGTCACTTTCCTTTCTGAGGGCTATATTTTTCAGTCCTAACACAAAGTGTTGTGTGTGTGAGATTCAAATATGGCCTGGTACCAGGATTCCCACCCACATATCTAGCTCAGCAATTTGTATCTGTTGAAGAAAGGGAGCAAGTCAGGAGCCCACACACTGATATTCAATATTACCAGCACCATTGCAGAGGAGGACCGTGTGGCGCCTCTATGTTTTGATGGATAATAGGGTTTGAAGAAGCGAACCATATGAATAGTCAATACCACAGGTGCTGGTTACCTCGTGTGTTAGTGTGAATAACTGGAGCTGCATTGTATCTATTTTCGTTGAAATGAGTGATGGCAGTACTGTCATTTGAAAGGTACATTTCCATTAAATAATGTGGTTGCCACATTTGATGTCTGACAGCTGACAGGCTACCAAGGCAAAATGTAGCATTATGCAAAGGGAAATGTTTTCAGACACACTAAATTAGAATTTTCCAATCACTAAAGTGTGATTCTGCATTATATGTTATTGAAGGTTTAGCTTAGTTTGAAAGCCAAAGCTGATTGACTGAAATTACCCTGTTGCTTTAAGTTCACCTTAGCTATCTGCTTGGCTATTCCAAAGCTTTGACAGATGACTGAGCTTTTGGGAATTATCAGAGGCTCCAATAGATCTTGATCAACCAGGTTCATTTTCTGGGTAGAGTGGAATGAGAGGTTGAATGTTTGCCTTTCTTTCAAACCACTTATGTATTCTGTCCCTCAGGCTTTGTTCAAACAGCAGTCCAGGGGAATGTGAGATTTTATAGTTTACGTATATAAATATATTTTTATATGCACTTACGTTTGGCAAGCTCTGCACAGTCAGGAAAGAGAGATCCCATCTGGAGTGTGACACAGCCCAAGTGAGTTTATTGTTCGCAGAATTTGGAGGCAGTGTGGGAATTCGGTGCAATGGGGAAGAAGTGCTTTTTGCTTGGATTTTTTTTTTGGCTCATAGTTTGTATGTTTTTTTTTAAACAGTATAAATTGAAGCCCAGGATCCAGGGGCTCAGCACAGAAGAATGATATCACAGGTATGCCACAAGCTCATGGCTTCGTGATATCTACTAAGTTGACTATCCACCTAGGGGAAACATTTACAGTTTACAAACTAAAAGACCCATAGGAAATCTTTAAAATTTTAAAAATCAAATTCAGAACTAAGTAAGTAAAATGGAGATGCAGGGCCAGGTGATGTGTTGTACCTGTGTAATGTAGGAGCTGGTGGACCCCACTGTGGTTAGTAGTGACCACATCCATAGCAAGTGTTGGTTACTTAAGGAATTCCGGCTCAGAGTTGATGAGCCGGAATCCGAGTTTTGAACACTGCAACACAGCAGGGAGGGAGAGAGTTGCCTGGATACTGTGTTTCAGGAAGTAGTCACACCCCTTAGATTAACTATCTTAAATTTGGTCAGTGGTCAGGGACAGGAGGGCTTGACTATCAGCAAAGCAGGTATGGGGATCCAGGAGGTAGTGCTGAAGGAGTCTCAGCCCTTGATCTTATCTAACAGGTTTGAGATTCTTGCCCCTCGTGTGGATGAAAGTGTAGGCTGTAGGGAGGATGAGCAATCTGACAATAGCTGCATGGTACAGGGAAACATTCAGGAGGGAACAGAAAAGAGAAATATAGTTGTAATTGGGGATAGTACAGTCAGGGGAATAGATACTGTTCACTGTGGCCAGGATCAAGTCCCAAAGGCTTTGTTGTCTGCCTGGTGCCAGGGTTCAGGACATTTCCTCTGGGCCATAGGGGAACTTGGAGTGGAAGGAGAAGGTCCGCATGTCATGATACAAGTACATACCAACGATATGGAGTCATACAGTCAAATAGTGTGGAAACAGACCCTTCGGCCCAACTCATCCATGCCGACCAGGTTTCCTAAACTGAACTAGTCCCATTTGCCTGCGTTTGGCCCATATCCTTCTAAACCTTTCATATTCATGTATCTATCCAAATGTCTTTTAAATGTTGTAATTGTACCAGCCTCTACCAGTCCCCCTGGCAACTTATTCGATATACACACCACTCTCTGTGTGAAAAAGGTGTCCCTCAGATCTTTTTCAAATCTTTCCCCTCTTACCTTTAACCTATGCCCTCTTGTTCTGGACTCCCCTAGACTGGGGATAAAACCTTGGCTCTTCACCTTATCTATGCCCCACATGATTTTATAAGCATCTGTAAGGTCACCCTTCAACTTCCTACGCTGCATGAGGAAATGTCGTTATGAATCTTATTTACACCCTTTACAGTTTAATAACATCCTTCCTATAGCAGGGAAACCAGAATTGTACGCACTACTCCAAATGTGGCTTTACCAATGTCTTGTACAGCTGTAACATAATGTCCCAACTCCTGAACTCAATGCTCTAACTGATGAAGGCAAGATACAGGCAGAAAGAAGAAAAAGGTTCTGCTGAGGGAATATGAGCAGCTTTGGGCTAACTTAAAAAGCAGAACCAGAAAGATAATAATCTCTGGATTACAACCTGAGCGACGAGCAAATTGGCACAAGGTCAACAATATCAAAGAGGTAACCGCGTGGCTCAAAGATTGGTGTGGGAGAAACAGGTTCAAATTCATAGGACATTGGCACCAGGACTGGGGAAGGAGAGAAATGTTCTGATAGGATGGGCTTCATCTGAATCGTGCTGGCACCAGAGTCCTGCAAATTGCATAACTAGGGCTGTGGGTAGGACTTTAAACTTAATTGTGGGGGGGTGGGGGTGAGTTCAGTTGCATGCACAATTATTGCAATAAAGTGAAGAGAGCTCAGCAAACATTATGAGATAACAAGGTGTAGAGCTGGATGAACACAGCAGGCCAAGCAGCATCAGAGGAGCAGGAAAGCTGACGTTTCAGGTCTGGACCCTTCTTCAGAAATGGGG
>NC_063332.1:108490174-108490956 GCF_021869965.1 Rhincodon typus
TATGTCCATACAAGAGGGCTGAAAGTGCCTCAGTTTAAAATCTTACCAAAAGACACCACCTCAGACTGTGCAGTGCTTGTTCAGTACTAAACAGGAGCATCAACCTGGATTATACGCTTAAAACTTGAAATACGGTTTGAACTCATGACCTTCCACCTCAGAAGGGTACTACTTATGAAATTTCATCTCAGGCTGATGCATGTTATGGTTTTCTTTCTCCCCAATCCCATTATTAGAAATGGGGAGCAACTCCAGTATTATATTATTGGCATGCTATTACATGGTTTTGATTATTTTGCCAACAGAAATGCAGATCTTTTTCTTTAATAAAAAAAATCCCCTATTCCTGCACATTTACACGAACTAACAATGTTATTTAAAATAAATATTTAAGCTTTCAGAGGTACGATACCTGATCAGCCCTTATTTTTGCATGAGAAACAGGCAATATCTGGAAGCAAAAACAATACAGTAGATTTAGTAGAATATTACTGCTTTTGTCAAAGATTCTAAAATCTTATATTAAAAACTTCAATATGTTGTTATTCACTGGGCAACAAACTTACTACTATCACCACCAACAAGGAAGTTTAATTCACTCAAAATAAAGTAGCTTCACAGGTACACAACACAGCCCTTAGTTAATATATGGACATCTGCAGTATTTGCTCTTATCTACTGCAAGATGATCTTATTTTCTATTCGTGCCACAGTGAAATTATTGAGCTGAAGTGCCAAAACGGGGCATTTTGAGAACAAAACCAAAGTTGCTGGAGTAAGTT
>NC_063332.1:108500956-108537191 GCF_021869965.1 Rhincodon typus
ATTCCTCAGACGACATGTCCATCCTGGGCCTCCTGCAGTGCCACAACGATGCCACCCGAAGGTTGCAGGAACAGCAACTCATATTCCGCTTGGGAACCCTGCAGCCCAATGGTATCAATGTGGATTTCACAAGTTTCAAAATCTCCCCTCCCCCTACCGCATCCCAAAACCAGTCCAGCTCGTCCCTGCCTCCCTAACCTGTTCTTCCTCCCACCTATCCCCTCCTCCCACCTCAAGCCGCACCTCCATCTCCTACCGACCAACCTCATCCCGCCCCCTTGACCTGTCCGTCCTCCCTGGACTGACCTATCCCCTTCCTAACTCCCTACCTACACTCACCTTTCCTGGCCCCATCCCCGCCTCTTCGACCTGTTTGTTTCCTCTCCACCTATCCTCTCCTCTATCCCTCTTCTATCCGCCTCCCACTCTCTCCCTATTTATTTCAAAACCCCCTTCCCCTCCCCCTTTTCTGATGAAGGGTCTAGGCCCGAAACGTCAGCCTCTCTGCTCCTATGATGCTGCTTGGCCTGCTGTGTTCATCCAGCCCTGCACCTTGTTGTCTCGGATTCCCCAGCATCTGCAGTTCCTACTACCTCTGATTAAAAGTTGGTCATTTCACAAAATTTAAGCGCAAATTCACCCTTTGATTTAAAGCCAGATACCTTTTGCTAATAATTCTTTGCGTTATCTGATCAGATTTATAGAATGAAAAATAAAAGCAAAAAATACAGATGCTGGAAATCTGAAATAAAACTGGAAATGGCTGGAGAAATTCAACAGATCAGGCAGCATCTGTGGAGAAAGAAACAGAGGTGATGTTTTGAGTTCAGTGAGTGTCGTTTTGGGAATCAAAGCCTCCGGCACTTACTGTTTTTATTATAGGATGAACATGCTGATTGCAGAGCAATCTAGCAATTTTAGAAATTAATTTTTCAATTGCAAAAGGTCTTTTAGGTGGCATAGAGCTCCAACAAATTTTCAATCAAATTATTGTGTCAGCATACATTGATACTTTCAAAGAGTATCTGTAAATATCTGTAAAAGCAGAGTAAATTTTACACAGTTCTACTAATAGGATCAAGTCAAACTTACAGAAGGCATAGGGCATAAAGTTGAGCACTTTTTGAATTGCTGAATTAGTAAAATTAGCGACTGTGCCAACTTTCGTGACATTGGTCCAGACTTTTGTACGTATATGATGGATGCTTCAGAATTTTGTGAATATAACATATAAACAGGAATTCCTAGAGAGATTATTGCTTCATCATCATCTTTTTTTGCACTTAGCCCCTGCATTACTTCTTTTAATCAGTAGTTTGCTATTTAGCATGATCCCCCAACCCACCACCATTACATATTTGCATATTTTCTAATCCATCTTGCCAGAAATGTTTTTGTGCACCTCTGGAGCAGCATCCCTTCATTATTGCTACCATTAAAATAGCACCACACAAAGTGCTGAGAATGGACTATATTTGAGAGATTTCATCACAATGTATTATTTAGAAAATGAAAAGTTGATGAGCCGACAACAAACAATGTTTTTCAACCCCTATCATGTTTCAGAAATTCTTTCCAATTTCTCATGAGAGGATTTTGATATGATTTATGTATGAGCTAAACTTCGCTATAGATCTTTAAAATTTCCACAGCAGAAACGGGAGCTGATGGCTGGTATGTATTTAAACCAGGCAGGCAATGCTTTGAAATGTTGGTGCAATATTCTTCCAACTTGAAAAAAATGAAGGTGTTTTTGGCTTTTCTGTGATTCATCAATATTCAATCAATGGTGCTATTCATTTTGAGAATAATGTAAGATAGTTTTTAAAGATTCATAACCCAGTGTGGTAGGAAGTTTGTGGCCAGTTTAATTCGCAACTGTACTAATTAATCAATATAGACATAGAAAGAGTCAAAGGTCAATATTTCCAGTTTTCTGTCTAGTTATGAATTGAAAGGGCAGATAATTGAATGGTCCATGTTTGTTAAGTTGTAGGAAAGGACCCTGATTTATTTTAACTTTGAAATCAATCAAATTCCGAGAAGTCATTGACCAGTAAAATGATGCTCCGACAGTTTGTATACTTTGGTTGGTTTCAATTTCTGTATTACAAAGAAGATTATGAACTTAATTGAATTGAGTTAATATTTATTATAGTAGGTACTCTGTGCGTTCACTTGCTTATTATAAATTGAAGTAGCTTGACAATTTGCATCTGGCTTTTCATTCAGATTGCAAAAAGTGCGCATATAAAATATAAGGTCGTCACTTCACATTACATAAAGCTTTCACTGTCCTGGGTCATAGGGTTAGATATTGGACAGTTACATACAAACATATGAATAAGGAGCAGGAGTATGTCATTCAGCTCCTCAAGCCTGCACCACCAGTCAATAAAGTCATGCCTGCTTTGATTGTAAACTCCAATCCAATTTCCAACCTACAGTTTGATCATCTTCCAATCCCTTACTTAGCAAGAATTTATCTGTCCCTGCCTTGAAAATGTCAATGGACTCTGGCATCACCACCTTTTCAGAAAGAGAGTTCCAAAAACTCATGAAGCACTGAGAGAAAAATATTCCTAATCTCTGTTTTGAATGGGCCACCACTGATTTTTAACAGTGCCTGCATCTCTAAATTCTCCAATGAGAGATATCATCCTTTCCACACGTGCCCTGTTAAAACCACTCAAGATTTTATGTCAGTAGTCTTGTAAGGCCCTGAATGATGTGGGCTATGATAAGAATTCTGGGAAAAATCACTTAACAAGTCCAGCGAGGCCTATCTCAATGTCAGGAGCAACTAACTGCGTTTTCCAACTAAGTCTCAGACATTGAGGCGAGACTCTCTCTACACAGTGGCAAAATACCTATTAATGGTGATTATTGCTTGTTAACAGTCTCATTAACATTAATCTCACTTTGTTAATATGCAGCTTTCTATTCCAGCTCTCACTTTCAGGAAACTAGATGTCAACATTTGTTGAGATGAAATCTGAGCAGTTACTATGTGACTCCAGCTCCCCACTTGTGCCTCCAGGCCATTGGGTTGGATCCTGGCAATAACATCCCAATGCCCACTCCAGGGCACCAGCCACATGCACATCTTGTCCGATTCTGGCATCAGACACATGCCATCCTCTCAGAACACTCAAGGCACCTACTTGCAGGATGCTTCTGCATTTCATTGCTTCACCTAAGGACACATTAGTAACTAGCATTGCAATGCTGCTGCAAGGATATTTTGCCTGCAAGGACAAGCACCGAGCTCACATACTAGACCAAGCTACATCATAGGGCTGATTATTTGCAGTCTTAGCCCTCACTCACTTTGAGCCAACCTGGATACCCAGAGCACTCCTACCTTGCCTTGCATAGCTTTGCCTTTGTGGCTTTGTGCATTCACCAAGAGATACCAGGATCACAATACTTCTGTCTTGTCTTGCTGTTTAGTGCGGATACAAAGCCTTTTCCCAGTTGTCAGCAGGCCTCAGTCACATCAAGGAACTCTTCAGTTGGGGGAATCCTAGCACATTAAATCCAGGGTAGCCTTCATTACTAGTTTAGGGATTGGGCACAGTCAGTCAGCTAGTTGAGACGCTCAGGGTCAAGATCCTATGCTTGTAAGGGGTGAGAGGCCAAATGTCAGGTAACTCACCACCAATCGTGCAGTTTCCTCCTGGAATGAGAGAAAGAGAGGGATTGAGTGAGACAAAAATGAATGGCACAGCTGCTATTGATGGTCAATGTGGGGAAAATGTGGCAAGTTGTCCTGAGTGAGGTAGTAGACAGCACAGAGGACATGCAGGGTAGTGCTTTTGGGGTGTTGGGGTAGGTCAGAGCAAATGAGGGAGGATGTTACACGCAATAGTGAGAATATTGGTGAAAGATGGTAACTGTGTCTGGGCGAAGCCAAAGGAAACTCTGGTAGAGGTCTATAGCAGTGCTGATGTCCAACTCAGTCATCTGAGGTGAAAGACTAATCGAACCATCTAGTAGCTGGTTCCTTCAGAAGTTTCCCTCAGGATAGCTGGTGCTCATCCACTGTGAAATTTTACTTGGCAAAATGAATGATTAGGGGCCTTGGGACCAAAACAATCTCAGCCAATTTTCAAACTTTACATGGGTAAGAACACAACTCACTGGCTGGGAACCTACATGGAATGCAAGTGCATGGTTAGTGGGCCATTTTTGCTAAGCAGAACTGGTGCTGCGGGATGAACCGACATGGTGGGAGGTGGGTGCAGTAGCAGAGATACAGTGAATGTGAAGAATCAGAGAAAGATAATGGTACCTACCCTGGTAAAATATAAGATCATTGTTCTGGGCATTCATAGAATCCCTACAGTGTGGAAACAGGCTGTCCACAGCGACTGTCCAAAGGGCATCCCACCCAGATTCACCCCCCTACCCTGTAATTCCCATAGCTAATCCCTTTAGCCTACATATCCCTGGACACTATGGGCAATTTAGCATGGCTAAACTACCTAACCTGCACACCTTTGTGTCTGTGGGAGGAAACCAGAGCACCCAGCAGAAACCCATGCAAACACAGGGAGAATGTGCAAACTCCACGCAGACTGTTGCCCAAGGCTGGGATTGAACCTGGGTCCCTAATGCTGTGAGGAAGCAGTGCTGACCACTGAGCCACCATGCCATCCTCCAGATGGTTGAGACTGCACTGATCTGGGTGATGACTTGACCCAGGCTGGCAGTATCTGGTGTCATGGCCTTCAGTTCCAGTCCTGAGGGTAGAGTTCAGCCCTCCTCTGCATCGCCCTGTCCACCAGGACATCTAGCTCTCTGTGAGGTAAGGGAGGCACCAATTTCCTCTGCTCTGTCTTATCTGGCACAAATGTCACTTACAGTGCAAGACCCAGTGCCCTGTCAACTTTAAGTACTGACAACTTATCCAACATCAGTTTGAAACCCTTCTAGTTACTGTGTTTCCTCCTCTGTCAGCATGGACTAGGCAGAACCTGCCTTGTAAGTGAAGGCAGGTGAAAAGTATTTGTTCAACACCTCAACCATGCTTCTTTCCTCTGTGCATATCCCCTTTTTGGTCCTTCTTCCTCCTCTTACCACCCTTTTTGGATTAATGTTCATTGATGACTTTGGGGATTTCCTTTTACGCTAACCATCAGCATTTTTTCACAATTTTTCTTTGCTTCTCATATTTGCATTCTCGCCTCTCCTCTGAACCTTTTGTATTCAACTTTGTTTTGAACTGTATTTACGACCACTCACCCATTAAAAGCACACATTTTAACTTGATGTCTATCTCTTTGTCACCCAGGAGTTCTGGATTTGTTTGTCCTCCCTGCTCTTTTGGGAAAATATATCTTTATTGCTTTCAACTCATTTCCTATTTGAAGATTGCACACTGATCCATTTCTAATTTTCCCAACAACCATTGGTTCCAGGTGAACCACTCAGCTCTGTTGTTGCTCTATTGAAGTTGACTCTCTGCCAGTTGATTATTCTTAACTCGATTGGCCAATGGATCACTGTCTTCTAAATGTTCTCCACTGTCACTTCATCTACTTGGGTCACATCATTCTAAGCACTATGTGTGGCACTGCCTCCTTTCTTGTTAGGCTGTAAGAAATTCTCCTGAACACAATGCAGCAACACTTGCCCCTTGCTGCCCAGTACGTTGCCACTATCATAGTTGATATATTGGTCACTAAAGTTTCTCACTATAACTGCTCTATGACATTTGCACAACTCTGTAATTTCCTTGCAGATTTGTTCCTACATCTTTCCCACTAGTTGATGGTCTTTAAATTACACTGAACAACTTAATTGCATACTTCTTATTCCTTAGCTCTCACCAAATCATTGCTGTCCTCGACACCTCCAGAACATATTCTTACGGTAATGCTCTCCTAAACCAAAAATCCCACCCAACCTGCCAGTTTTTATCTTTCCTGTCTTTTCTGAACACAGGAACATTTAACACGCAGACCAGCCTTTCGTTAAGCTACATCTCTGTTATCACCACAACATCATAATCCCACAAGGACATCTGTGCCTATAAGTCCCCAGTATTATGAACTATACTTCCTGTATTCACGTATGTGCAGAGTAACCCTGATTTAGTTTTCATTACTTTCTCCCTTCCTCTGAATCCACCTATCCATTTACTATTCTCTATTTTAGATTAACTATCCCTCCCAGCATTTCATGCAATCTAATATTACTTTCTAATATTCTCTCCTGGTACTCACACCATTGATGAGTGACTCTGAACAGCAGCATTATGCCCCTTAAGGAACTCAATCCTAGCTCTGTTCAGATATAACACTTTGGGCTTGTATAAGTGTCATCTACCCCAGAGCCAGTTGTAGTATACCAACAATGTAAATATCTCCTTCCTGCACCATCTTTCCAGGCACACGTTCATCTTTCTTATCTTCATATTCCTGTACTAACTGTACATGGCACTGGGAGTAATCTGAAGATGATTACTTTTGAGATCCAACTTGCAAAATTTCTACTTTTCCCCATTCAAGTTTCTGTGCCCCTGCTAGTCTAGTTTATCAATTCTTCCACAGTACTTATGAAATCCCCGGGAGGAAATTGGCTCCAGTTTTGGTGGATTGCAATCCAAGAATTTTCAGTCCAAATGCCTTGAGTCTAAATCCCTTCTTCCTATACCATTCCTCCAGCCACATATTAAACCAATCTATTCTTCTATTACTAATTTTGCCAATAGGTAATACTAGAATGAGTCCTGAGATTATTACATTTGAGATCCTGCTTTCTAATTTATTTCTATTATCTGATTACAGGAATTTATCCCACTCTTTACTTATGTTATTGGTACCAACATAGATTATAACCTCCGGCTGTTTTTCCTCACTCCTTCAGAGTGCTTTGCAGCTGCTCAGTAGCATCCTTCACCTGACGACAAAGAGGAAAAATACCATCCAGGTATCATGACTGCAACCCTTTTGATAAAATCCCCTGAACCTACTGCTCTCATATATTGTAATTACCATACAGCCCACTGCAGCTCAGACACCACTAGTGCTGTGGATTTACTCTTATTGTATTCTCCTGAGAAACCATTTCCCCAGCAATATCCAAAATAGAAAATATGTTAGAGAGGGAAATGGCCCCAGGGTTCTCGTGCATTAACTACCTGGTATTTTTGCTCTGTTTAGCAGCCTTCATCTCCCTTTTTTCCTGCATACTTTTTACTTGCCCTGTAACCACCCTTCTGAATGTACTAGCCATGAAGATCTCTACCTTGCAGATACTCTACAATGACTCCAGCCACTGCTCCTGATTTGAAACAGATTTCCAGTAGCTGCAGCTGGAGACTCTTTCCATCCATGTAGCCACCCTGAACACTGAGGTGTCCCTGGCTTCCAACTTCACACAAGAGGTGACTTCTACATTGCTGAGCTGACCTGCCATAAGGCATCCTTAAATTACTCTATTTCCAATTATTTCCTCTACTTTAAAGAATATTAAATATATACCAAGAACGCTACTTTGTGTTTGTGACATAAGTAGAATGGATGGAGCCAATATAATATGAATATTAACCCCGTCAGCATCATTATCTTATACAACAAAGGAACTATCCACAGGTTTAAGGGACTTTAATTTATTGAAGTCTTTTTCAGTCCCCTGTGTCTGGCACAGTGGGAGTTCAGCAGAAATCACAGGAAAAAGGGTGGAGGCTGGTTATGCTAGGTCCCAGCTGATTCTGAGATTTTGGATAGCCTTGAAAGCAGTGGAAGCACTGCCTGTTCCTAAAAGAGTGAAAAATATCAAGCGTATGGAGCTAGTGATGAGGTCTTGCTATGCTCATGGTCTTATTTTCCCAGCACAGGTGCATTATTGGCATCTAGATGTGGTCATGTGGGCTGCACTGGGAGGGAAGAGGTCTAGACTAGAGAATTGATTTGGATAATTAAAGAAAAAACATTTGCATTAGGTTTCTCACACGAAGGGCTAGAAGGGAGATAACTCTTATAGCAAACAGGACCTGATTTTGCAGCTGCATGTGCCACATGCTTACCAGAGATGCATCAATAATGGTGCAGATGCCCGAAAACCTCATGGAGTGCCCTCACACTGACCATACAAATGCCAGCAGCATCCTATGAATGCATAACTCTATGAACTCTATAACTCTTTTATCACCCAATGTTATTTCATACTTCCTTGATTGTATTGCCATATTAGCAACAACCCAACATGATAATTAGGAAATATCAGAATAATTTAAATATGTTAATAGGATTCATTTATTCATTTGATGTTTTTGGTCTTCTTTATGCCTCAAAGCTTCTGGTCCCCAATTAAGCAAACATTAAAAAGAAAGAACATTTTTGTACATGAACCTCAGCAGGTCACCTACTTTAGGTATGCAATCAGGAGTGAAGGAATGCAGGATATGTTAAAGATCCTGTTAAAAAACGTTCAATTAATTACAGAGAAGGATATTGTTTGGTTTTGTTTAAGACTCTACCAGTCATTTGTAAAACACTCTTCCATATTCCTTCAACAGAATGTAACCTGAGCAAAACTCCTTAGTCCAGGGTCACTGTGACCAAATGAGGCAGGCTTTCCAAGTTCTCACAGCAGCAAATTCCAGACAAAAGAAAAAATCCTTGTTAAGTAATATATCAAAGGAATGTGGAGCAAAGTTGACTAATTGGTGTTGAAGTACAACAAATTAGCCATAGCCCCTAAAGATCCTTCTCTATTTGAGAGAGGCAATTGATTTGTAGGGCCCCAATCCACAAGCATGGACAAGGTAAGGAGGCAGGCATTTGTGAATTACCACAGCTACTACAGGGATTGAGCCCACACTTTTGGCATCCTTCTACATTACACTCTAGCCATTTAGCCAACTGAACTAACCGACCCAGAGCTGACTGAATGGTGGAGTAGGCATCCGGGGCTGACTATCTTACTTAATCCTAAATTTGCTGGTCGTTTACAAGCACACAGCAGCCATGTTGTCACAATTTTGAAACCTGAGCTTGTGGTGGTGGCTCATGTATCTCACCATGATTGAAGGACTAGAAAATATAATGAAGTTCAATTTTTATTGTATTAGCTTTTGAAATAACTGTTGGTGTTCTGAAAAGTCTACATTTACCCATTTTCCCATAAGTTGTAAATGAATATCCTTACCTATAGGTTATTGAGATTTCTATTGAAACCGTAATTTCCCTGTAAAGATGGTGTGTGAATGAGATGCTACAATGTTTACTCTCACCAGGGCAACTTCTCAACTGTGTTGTCATTTTCATGCCTGTGTGGGTTTGTGCGCATGTATGAATGATTGCACACATCAAACACTGTGAGCCAATATTATAAAAAGTTATTTCGGGAGGCGTGGAGGTGCTGGAGTGGCAAATAAACATTGACAGTTTCCTTTGGAGTTCCTCCAAACCTGGTCTGGCATGAGAACTAGGTTAGAAATTGGCTCAACTTTATGTTGAGACCAATTCAGGTAAAATATTTACATTTGCAGAGAAGACAGCATTTATGTTGTTAATTGCAATTTGGATTTAAGCAATGTGTGCTTTCATTGCTAATTGCTACTGTAAATAAAGACTGTTTAGCAGTTGTCTGTCTCTGCAAGTAAACCAGCAATAAAATACTGGTTATATTTTCCCTTGAAAAGGAACTGAATAAACAGATTTCTGATTGAAAAGCAACTAGAAAGGTACAAACATTTTGCTACTTGTTATGTACAAGATGGAGAAACCTGCTAAAATCCTGGGCACCTGCCCACTGTACATATTCTATGAGTTTTTGAGAGAAGTTTGTATGTGTTATTTTAACTCCCATGTTTGTGGAGATTTGAATAACTAGCAACAGGCATTTCATGAATTTAAAGGAACGAAGATGATTGTTTATTTAAGCACTTATGCCAAAATGGAGTCCTAGGGCACCCGCTCACACAATCACACCTACAATACACACAAGGAAAATACAGTAGTAGAGATTGGTGGTCATTTTCAAGTTATAAACAAAAGTTCATAATTTATATGGTTGTCTTGTATTTGAAGAAATAAATTCCAGGCCTGTTGGAAGGCCTTCCTCACAATTGTGTTCATTGTCAAAACCTTGTACCACCTTTATAGAACTGTGTGCCATACCCTGATGTTTAAATGCCCAGCAGGTGTGTTGGAAGTTGATGTGAAAGTGTAAGTAAGGTCAGTAAGGGAGTAAGGTGGGAGGTGATTAAGGATTGGAAAACTGCCAATTTAACACCCTTACTCAAAAGGGAAAGAGATTAAAAAAAAAGGTAACTATAGGCCAGTTAGCTTAACATCTGTTATTGGGAAAATGTTGGAGTCTATTTTAAAAGGTATAATAGTAGACCACTGAGCAATGCATAAAATAATCATGCAGAGTCAACATAGGTTCATGGAGGTGAAATCACACCCAACAAATGTGATACAGATCTTTGAGAAGTTAACAAGCAGGATAGATAGAGGCAAACCAGTCGATGAAATATGTTTGTATTTCAAATCAAAACTGATAAGGTACCGCATGTAAGGCTACTTGAAAAGATAAGAGCCTGTGCTGTTGAGGGTAATGTATTTGGATGGACAGAGGATTGGCTAACT
This sequence comes from Rhincodon typus, assembly GCF_021869965.1. NCBI lineage: Eukaryota > Metazoa > Chordata > Chondrichthyes > Orectolobiformes > Rhincodontidae > Rhincodon > Rhincodon typus. The sequence goes on from NC_063332.1 coordinate 108,511,564, forward strand.
AATATAAGACGGAAAGTTGAGATTTGGGAGTGTTTGGATATTTTCTGGATGATGTTCTGTAACTAATAGATTGGCATAAGGATGAACGTGGGTGCCACAATTATTTACAATATGTATTAATGACTTTAATGATGGAAATGAATATACTGTTGCCAAAGTAGGTGGGAAGGTAAGAAGTGAGAATGACACAAAAACCGCAGAGGGATGTAAACAGGCTTAGCGAATGGGCAAAAACATGGCAGATGGAATATAATGTAGGAAAATATGAGGTTATGTACTTTAGCAAGAAGAATAGAAATATTAAATATTAATTAAATGGGCAAAGACTGCAGAAAGCTGCAGCACAGCGGGACTTATGCAGTAATCACAAAATGCTAGGATCAAACTTCAGTGGGTAATAGAGTAGACAAATGGAATGTTGACCTTTGTTTCAAAGTGAATGGGGTCTAACAGTAGTGATGTCGAGATAAAACTATGCAAGGCATTAACTAGACTAGACTGAGAATACCTTGAACAGTTTTGGTCACTTTATCTAAGGAAAGGCATTGAAGGCATGTCAGACAAAGTTTATTCATCTGATTCCGGGTATGGAGGTATTTTTTAAGAAGAATAGTTTGGGATTTTCCTCATTGGAGTTTTAGAAGGATGAGAGGAGTATTTATTGAAACATATAATACTCTTAAGGAGCTTGGCAGTTTATATGTGGTTGATTTCCCTTGTTGGACAGCCCAGGTAAATGGATGAGTATTTATTTTTGGTTGGGATGCTCCAGTCCATAGTGGAGGATGGGTGTCAAATCTGGCTGGACCAGGCCAGGTTGGGGTTGGAGGAGGGGTGATGTTGTTTCTTTGGTTTTGTTGAGCTTTTGATCTTGACGGGGTCAGGGGAGGGATGTAAGTTGTGGGGTTCCTAGGATCTGTGGGGTTTATTTGGGGTCATCTGTAGTAACTCAAGAGTTCAGATTAATAGACATCCACGAGTTAGAATAGGATTTAGTCCTTTAGCTTTTCCTGGGTAAGTACTACATACAAACATATTAAATTTTAGCCCAATGTGACTCTTCGTCGGAACTGTTCTGATGTTGTCGAAACATTAACACTGTTTCACACTCCACAGATGTTGCCAGACCTGTGAGTTTCCCCATCACTTTCCTGGTTCTTCCCTTTATCTAACTTTTTCTAACACCAAAATTGGAGGTATATAGTGGACACTGAAGAATGTTACCTTAGAGTACAATGGGATCGTGATCAGATGGGCCAATATGTCGAGGAGTGGTGGATAGAGTTTAATTTAGATAAATGTGAGGTGCTGCATTTTGGAAAGTCAGATCAGGGCAGGACTTATACACTTAATAAGGTCTTGGGGGTGTGTTGCTGAACAAAGAGACCTTGGAGTGTATGTTCATAGTTCTTTGAAAGTGGAGGCTCAGGTAGATAGAATAGTGAAGAAGGGGTTTTGTATGCTTTCATTTAATGGTCAGTGCATTGAGTATGGGAGTTGGGAGGTCATGTTGCGGCTGTACAGGACATTGGTTAGGCTACTTTTGGAATACCGTGTGCAATTCTGGTCTCCCTGCTAGAGGAAGGATGTTGTGAAACTTGAAAGGGTTCAGAAAAGATTTACAAGGATGTTGCCGGGATTGGAGAGTTTAGCTATGTGGAGAGGCTGAATAGACTGGGGCTAATTTTCCTGGAGCTTCGAAGGCTGAGGGATGACCTGCTAGAGGTTTCTAAAATCATGAGGGACATGGATAGGGTAAATAGACAAGGTCTTTTCCCTGGGGTGTGAGAGTTCAAAACTAGAGGGCATAGGTTTAAGGTGAGAGGGGAAAGATTTAAAAGGGACCTAAAGGGGCAACTTTTTACGCAGATGGCGGTGCGTGTATGGAATGAGCTGCCAGAGGAAGCGGTGGAGGCTGATACAATTACAACATTTAAAAGGCATCTGGATGGGTGTATGAATAAAAAGGGGTTAGAGAGATATAGGACAAATGCTGGCAAATGAGACTAGATTAATTTAGGATATCTGGTCGGTATTGACAAGTTGGACTGAAGGATCTATTTTCATGTTGTACATCTTTATGACTCTAACTAAGAGATATAGATCAAACCAATTAGGAATTATTCTCAGGAATATTGGGATGCAAGCCAAGACCTAGTATTTCTCACTCCTGACTTTATTTGGGCAACTTTATGATCAGAACAGAATTACAGAAGTACATTATCATATGGAAGTTCATGGAAATGATCTTTCATGCAGCGAAAATGGAAGGGACCAACATTGTAAAGGGAGGAAATGAAGTGATATGTTGTTACATCTCATATTTTTGATGAAGTCCGAGTCACGGAGTGGTTTCAGGTGACCTTTATTGTGATTCACACATCAGTTACAGCATAGCAAAAAGGCACACAAGAATCTTCAGAATATCTTAACGTATATAGTTTAATCTTAGACTGCAACCCCCCACCCTTTGATTACTATTGGTGGTCTGGTACAACATCTTATCCAGTTCAAGCTTGCCTCAATGTATTTCCAATTAAGCTAATCATATCACTGAACGGCAAAGAGATGAACAGGCTTGTGATCCACCCCAGTCCTTCATGATGTTTTCCCAGACTTTCTCATCTTTCTTCTTGAGGCTTTTCATGATGGATACTGTTTCAAGTTAGACTTGCCAGCTACATCTGTGAACTGCGAATTAATCATGTGATGACAAGGCCTGGTGTGTGGGGTAGGGGGCTAAGACATGGGAGAGTTTAGGCCTGAAAATTATTGAACTTGACACTGATTCCAGAGGGCTGCAGGGTCCCCAAGCGGAAAGTGAGGTGTCGTTCTTCCAGCTTGCGCTGAGCTTCGCTGGAACACTGCAGCAAGCCAGAGGCAGAGAACAGGGAACAGGTTGCTGTGTGAAAGTGGCAGCAACAGGTAGCTCAGGGTCTTTTTTGCAGGCAGTTCTGCAAAGTGGTCACCCAGTCTACGCTTTGTTTCCCCAATGTAGAAGAGACCACATTGTGTGCAGCGGATGCAGTAGACTAGATTCTGGGAAGTACAGGTGAAGTGTTGTTTCACCTGGAAGGTAGGTTTGGGCCCTTGGACACTGGGGAGGGAGGAGGTAAATGGGCAGGTGTTGCACCTTTGCCGGTTGCAGGGGAAGGTGCCGTGGGGCTGTGGGGATTGTTGGGGGGGAAGGAAGAGTGGACGAGGGTGTCCTGGAGGGAAAGGTCCCTGCAGAAGGCAGACAAGGGTGGGGAGGGGAATATGTGTCTGGTGGTGACATCTTGCTGGAGCTGGTAGAAATGGCATCTGATCATTTTCTGGATGTGGATGCTGGTGGGATGGTAGGTAAGGTCAAGGGGAACCCTATCGCTGTTGCAGGAAGGAAGAGAAGGGATGAGGGCGGATGGTGGGGGAGATGGGTCGGACCCGGTTGAGGTCCCTGTCAACAACGGTGCTATGGAATCCTCGGTATGAGGAAGAAGTTGGACATGGCGGAGGCTCCCTTGTCAAAGTTGGCCTCATCCGAAAATATGCGACGGAGATGGAGGAACTGAGAGAATGGGATGGAGTCTTTATAGGAAGCAGGGTGTGAGGATATATAGTCCAGGCAGCTGTGGGAGTCAGTGGGTTTATAGTTAATATTAATAGCCAGTCTATCCCCAGAAATGGAAACAGAGATGTCGAGGAAGGGAAGAGAGGAGTCAGAGGTAGACCAGGTGAAAGTGAGGGCGGGTGGAAATTGGAAGTGAACTCGACGAACTTTACCAATTCCGGATGAGAGAGGGAAGCAGTACTGATGATATCATCAATATATTGGAGAAAGAGTTGTGGGTGGGGGCCGGAATAGGACTGGAGCAAGGAATGTTCCACATACCCTACGAAGAGACAGGCATAACTGGGGCCCATGCAGGTACCCATGGCCACCCCTCTGCCTGAAGAAACTGAAAGAAGTTAAAAGAGAAATTGTTGAGGGTGAGGACGAGTTCGGCCAAGCAGAGGAGGGTGGTGGTGGGTGGGGACGGTTCAGGTCTTTGCTTCAGGAAGAAGCGGAGAGCCCTAAGACCCTCCTGGTGGGGAATGGACGTGTAAAGGGATTGCACGTCCATGGTAAAGAGGAGGCGGCTGGTGCCTTCAAACCGGAAATTTTGAAACCAGTGTAAAGTGTCAGAGAAATCAGGGATGTATGTAGGCAGGGATTGGACCGGGGGCAGACGACTAAGTCAAGGTAGGAAGAGATGAGTTCTGTGGGACAGGAGCAGGCTGAAATAATGAGTCTGCCCAGACAGCCCTGTTTGTGGATTTTTGGAAGGAGGGAGAAGTGAGCTGTGCAGGACGGGGGGAACTATCAGCTTGGAAGCAGTGGGGGAGAGGTTACCAGATGAAATGAGATCTGTTGCCACAGTAGATACAATGGCCTGATGCGTCATGGTGGTGTCATGGTCCAGGGGAAGATGGGGGAGATATCTGAGAGCTAGCGCTCTGCCTCTGCAAGGTAGAGGTCAGCATGGCAGACTACAATAGCACCACCCTTATCGGCAGGCTTAATAATAAAGTCAGGGTTAGATCTGAGCGCATGTAGTGCAGTCAATTTGGAGGGAGATAGTTTGGATTTGGTGAGAGGCGTAGAGAAATTAAGCTGACCAATATCATGTCGACAGTTCTTAATGAACTGATTGAGTGCAGGTAAAAGGCCGGAGGGAGGGATCCAGGTGGAGGGACAGTGTTGGACTGGGCAAAGGGGTCTGTGGGATGGGCAGAGGACTCTTGTCCAAAGAAATGGGCACAGAGGCAAAGAAGGTGGAAGAAGGGTTTGACGTCATATCATGCCCAAAACTTTGTTAAGGTGGGGATGTAGAGGAATAAAGCTGAGGCCTTTGCTGAGTACAGAACGTTCAGTATCGGACGTGGAAGCTTAGGAGGGATGGTGAATACCTGACAGGAGGTGGGATTGGAGGAGGGGATAGAGTCAGAGGGAAGGGGAGGGAAGGAAGTTTCCAGAGGGCCATGGGTATCTTTGAGTTGTTGCTTCTTGTGGGCCTTGATGCCTGAAAGGAAAAGAAAAGGTTTCTTCTTAGCATGACAAATGTGCCGGAGGGTGAAGTGAAACTGTGGAGTGGTGCAACCCTGAGCCAGTGTGTTGCGATGCTGTTGGAGAGAAAGGTTGAGAGTGCGCATGTGACACCGCATGGCACTGAGTGTGGATCTCAGGATGCGGCGTGAGCAGCTGTCTGTGGAATGTTGAACATCACAGAGATCTCTGTGATCCTGGGAGGATTCAAAACATGAGGATGAAACTTCAGTTAGAATCTACATGGGGTGAGTCTGAGCCGGAGGCAGTCACTGAGGAATGTGATATGACTGTGGAAATGAGTTTTAGCAAGTACTTAGTCAAATACCAGGAGTGACAGTGAAATTAATGTTGGTGGACAAGAAGAGATTGGAACAGAAATCCTGTTGGAGAGAGCAGCAGAACATCTTCAAGGTGGGCATGCCTGGAAAAGATGTGGCAGTGAGTTAAATACTAAATAAAGATCGAAAGAACTGCGGATGCTGTAAATCAGGAACAAAAACAGAAGTTGCTGGAAAAACTCAGCAGATCTGGCAGCATCTTTGAGGAAAAAATCAGAATTAATGTTTTGTGTCCAGTGACCCTTCTTCAGAATTGATGATAGCTGGGAAAATGTTGGCTTATATGCAGAAAATATGGAGGGGGGTGGGGTAGGGAGTAAATGACAGGATAGATCCTGAAGATAGAGAAGAACAATTGGATAGACAAAGGAGTTGCTAACAATCTGGCTGGAGGGTGAATAGATGTTAATGGCGACTGTTAGTGACTAACAATAGGTGGTGTGTAATGGCAGACTATGTGATAACAAGGCCTGGGGTGTGGGGTAGGGGGTTAGGACATGGGAGAGTTTAGGTTCTAAAATTATTGAACTCAGTATTGAGTCTGGAGGGCTATAGGGTCCCCAAGTGGAAAATGAAGTGTTGTTCTTTGAACTTGCGCTGAGCTTCACTGGAACACTGCAGCAAGCCAGAGACAGAGATGTTGGCCAGAGAGCAGGGTGTTGTGCTAAAGTGGCAGGCAACAGGCAGCTCAGGGTCTTTTTGCAAGTAGAACAGGGTTGGTCCGCGAAGCGATCGCCCTGTCTACGCTTCGTTTCCTCAATGTAGAGGAGGCCACATTGTGTGCAGCGAATACAGTATAGTAGATTCTGGGAAGGGCAGGTTAAGTGTTGCTTCACCTGGAAGCTGACGTTTTCCCACCTATCCTCAGTTCTGAGGAAGGGTCATTGGCCCCGAAATGTTAACTCTGATTTTTTTCTTCACTGATGCTGCCAGACCTGCTGGACTTTTCCAGCAACATCTGTTTTTGTTCCTGATTTACAGCATCCACAGTTCTTTCGGTTTTTATTTCCCAATGTACAGGCCTATGATAAACATAGAAAGAGGAAGTGGTGGGGACAGTACTTACTTACCAAGCTGCAGTGGCGCTTAGCTTCTTTCTTTACGGTCATAGGTCACAATTGTAGCCTGAGTGTGGAACTGTCTACATGGAAGACAGTAGCTGGGAATGTTTCTAGGTTTCAAACCCATCCCGAGGGAGCAACAATCAGTCAAAGGGACTTTGATTGACGCCCTCACCTAATTGGCATAGCAACAAAGAACCAGTCCAATTAAGGGTGGTTGACAGGTTCTAAAAACATAAGAGACTGTCAGAAGCCTTCAACTTCAGAAGAACACCCAGCTGCAACTAAGGACAAGCAACTGAGAGAATGTTTGAACAAGAAGCAGTCCTCTCATCATTTTAAAAAAGAAATTTAATTCAAAGGCTAAAGGAAGCAGACTTGCTCGGAGGAAAAGTCTTTCTGCAGGGTAGCTTTCGAATGCAACCCCACCCAGGGTGGCAGGGAAGGCCTGTACGTCTGCCTGAAGCACTAGCATCACAAACTGTTAATAGGTACCTACCTCCTGGCTGTTGGTTTGACCCATGTTGTGGAGGGAAACTGGAAGCCAGCTGGAAAATCTCAGTTAACCTCCTTTATATCCCTGAGTAACTCTGTAAAATGAGACTAATTAACTGACCTGTCACCATAATGTGTATCTTGCCTTCAGCAAGGTAGTTGCACCTGATAAGGCAATACTTAAGTTAGCTCCTGTGACGTAAGAACTAGACCTGGGAATCGTGGTACTGAAAAATGCAATAGATGTTTATTACAGTTCCTGGGATATGCATACATTACAGTCACAAACACTTCAGTGTCTGGGCTCCTATGATGCTGCTTGGCCTGCTGTGTTCATCCAGCCCTGCACCTTGTTGTCTCTTAATACTAAGCTGTTTGGTTACAAATATTAGCACATTTCCATTAGAGTGAATTACTTCAAGTGGTCCCAGGTAAGATGGAGTCTGTGATCTTTAAACCATCAGTCACATGCTGTGATACTGTAGCACACTCAAAATTTGTCTTGACAGAAAAGGTTGAATGGGAAAAGGCTTAAAAGGGGAGGCAATGGTCTCGTGGTATTATTGCCAGATTGTTAGTCCAGAGAGTTCCTACTATCTCTAATATCCTGGGGACCCAGGTTCAAATCCTGCCACGGCAGATGGAGGAATTTGAATTAAAAAAAAAGAAATCTGGAATTAAGGGTCTAATGATTACGATGAATCCATTACCGATCATCAGGAAAAACCCATCTGGTTCACTAATGTCCTTCAGGGAAGGAAACTGCCATCCTTACCTGGTCTGGCCTATATGTGACTCCAGGCCCACAGCAATGTGGTTGACTCATAACTGTCCTCTGGGCAATTAGGGATGGGCAATAAATGCTGCCTAGCCAGCGATGCCTATATCCTGTGAATGAATTAAAGAACAGCACATAAGCCTGTTCTGGCTTCATGCTATGAATGGTCTTTTCTATATTGAGAGAAACGGTTGCTTTTGATCAACTAAATTGTGTGTTATCTATAGAATTCTAGTTAAATCACCTAGGCTCCCACCTTAAGTTGGATGATCTAGCTCTTCTTTAAATATTTTAATTTACTGATCTGCATTCAGGCTTTCCATCTGACACAGTAAACAGCATCTTTGTAAACTGTCATGCAAGAGTATCTAGCCTAACGGTAAATCTTGCAGCAGACAGTTTCAGGAAGATATGTGAAGTATATTCATAAATTGGCAGCTGAGGAAACAAGTGGTTCTCTAATATATAAGTGAATTACTTTAACTATAGTTTTCACAAAAACCAGATGAACCAACAACATTCATAGTTAGGAAGGCTACTGTCACAGCTGGCTGTCTACCATCAAAAGTAAGCCATATGAAATTAAGTGAACCTCAACAATGCATCACCAGATGGTGTACAGAAACGTTTTGAGCTGCATTTCAGTGATAAGACAATGGTCTATAATGGGCCCTAAATTGGACATTCTAAATTGAGCCACAGCCAGAGGAATCGGGCCTGACAGAAAATTGACCAAAATAAATTCAACAGTAGCCAGTAGCTATCAGCTACAGAAAACAGTAGAAACCAAGATCAAAGAATTGTAAAGGTTCACAGGGAACCAGTTACAACCAGCCTGTGGGTTGTGTATTGGAGAATTGTCAATCAGGTGTTCTGTTATCTTGGCTGACTGAGTCTGTACACTTTACACATCGCAGCATGGCAACTGTGAAGGGTGGTAGCATGACCCCATTGGATGATTTCAACCCAGTTCATGAACCCATTTTCCAAAGGCTGCAGAACCATCTAGAAGATCTGAGGAGAGGGGGCATAAAAACACATACACCTGGAAGCCACCAGCAGTGCAGGTGCAGTGAAAACTCAGTAAAGACGCAGTGAAAACTTGACCCAGCCTAGCAGTGGAACTCTGACCACCTAGAGAGACAAAAAAGAGAGATCTGCTCTGAGCTGCAAGGCCTGCCTTCATGGAAGAGAACCAGCCCTATGTCAGAGAGAAAGGAGATTCCAATGGCCCAGCTCAAACACATGGATTGTTGTGGGTAATATCCTTGCTCATATGGACAGAGCTATTCTGCATCCTGAGATAACAAGGTGTAGAGCTGGATGAACACAGCAGGCCAAGCAGCATCAGAGGAGCAGGAAAGCTGATGTTTCGGGCCTAGACCCTTCTTCAGAAAAATCCTGTATCCTTTTGTCCGCCTTATTGACAAAAGCACTTGGGTAAAATGTTTTTAACACATAAATTGGTCAAAGTGTCCAAAACATGGACAACATGAGAATAATGAGATGTTAATTCATGCTAATGTTTGCAAATAGGAATCTTGCTGCTCACTAATGACAGCCTTGTCTTACTCAACACTTGGTGAGAAAATTAAGCTTCTTGCTCTCAATGTTGAGAGACTCTTCACTGGCTAGCTCACACAGTTTTCCCATTTTTTATCACCATGGATTCCCTGTACAGGTGCTGGAAAGATTCCATCCTATGTGAGCAATGAAAATGCAGAAACTGGCAAGAATAATATACTGTTAATGCTTGAGATCAGTCGTGTGCTTATTGTGTAACTTGGGTAACTCAGTTACAAATAGAGTATGCAAATTTATTTTTTTGTTTGTTGTGAAAAGGGGAATGTTTGGATTGAAATGCAATCATGTACAAATGCCCTTCCTGGTCTGCTGCAGTCATGTAACCTCTACCGTGAAGCTCACACACTTGAAGTGGCCAATTTTTTCAGATATGTAATAAAGCCACTGAACAGACAATTCAGCTTTCTGGTGAGCACAGAATGCAAGGCACCCCCAGGCAACATTCCCGCTATTATTTCCTCTTCTGTGCAGACCTCTGAGGTCCATGTGTGGCAGTGACTCCCAGAAATGGAAGTCAGTGCTGTGAACAACGTCAGCAATCAATGCCATTATGAGAGAAAGGAAGAAAATTGGCAGAGAATCTCTCTATGAAAATACTAATCATCAATTATGAGGTAATGTCACAAAGTTTTTCAAAATTCCAATTGTCTTTCACATTTTGTCCGAATAATATTCAGTATGTACTTCAAAATATCTTGCTCTGTTTGCAATTGTTCCGCAGTGTATATGAAAAATTATATAATTGAAATTTGTTAAGTTCTTATTAAATCTGACAAAGCAATGGAGGCCGACCCACTTCCATCTGATTTACTTGTGTCAAAGAAAAGTTATGACCACCCGAACGGAATTAATTTCAATTTATTTTGTCTTTTCTACAATGGGTTGTGTTGTGCACAATGAGATAAAGAAGTTACTAGTTGCCATGGCATTTCATGAAGACTGAAATATCTTGATGCTGACTTCCAGTTGAAAGAATATCTATTGAGACATCTTGGTGGCTGACAAGGGTTAATATTTGAAGCAGCAGATGGTGCCTATGCGACCATGCATGAAATGAAGCATATTATTGAATTATATTGATTCTTAACACAAAGCATTTTTACAGTAGATCTCCTAACACTTCATTATCTATCAAATAAGCCTGGGCTATGCTTCATGAATATGAAAATGAGATAAGAATATTTCTCATATTTCTTTCCTTTTTCTATAGATCAATACAAACCGATAACAGACACCAACTGATAATACAGGCAGAAAGAATGTTGTAGGGGCCTGAACAATGTGGGCCGTGGCAAGATTTATGGCAAAGTTGGATGAGACGTCCGATGAGACCTATCTCAGCATCCAGAGCATCTTGTTTCTTTTTCTTATACTTTCGCCAAGTGGTGAGGCAACAGTAAGTTGGCAATTAAGAGAAACCATGATGTGTTAAAATGCCTTATTAACATCACAACTCAACTCATTAATTTCCAGATTCCTATTTTACCAAATATGCCAAAAAAAATATCAAGAATTCTGAACACTAAATCTGAGCAGGTACCTGGCACCTTCAGTTTGCCACTGGCTGGGAGGAGCCTCCCTAATGCTCAGCACCAAACAGCATCTGAGGGCATAATCCATGGGCACCAGCCACATGCACCCCCTCGTCCGTGGATGTTGGCATCTGGCATTTGCTAATCTCTCATAAGCATCATGGCACATCTCCAATCCACTTGCAGGCCATTTAGGAAGCATATACCTACATTGCAGGACACTTTGCGAAAGTGGTCGGCACACAGCTCATTGATTGGACCAGGTTGCATCTCGGGGTTGCTCACTTGCTCCTTTAGTGCTTGCTCTTTTAGTGCCTATCTACAAGCTTTCAGCATGCCTGCCTTGCCTTTCTGTGCCGTGCCTGTTAGTGTGTTGGCGGTTTCGGCAGAACCAAAGGCAAAGCCAAGGACTGTCAGATTGATTGCTGCGTTGTGTAGACTCACAGACAGGCTGCTCGTCAGTAAGATTTGTCTGAGTTTGGAGGCGGGACAATATTTTTCTGTCTAACAAATCGAAATGTTCACCTAACACCTATAGTGTGTGCCAGCAGCCTACGCAGCAAATACCACTATACATTTTTTCAACCAGATGGGCATCTGAGGGGTCAGTCCAGGCAGGGGATGGGGGTTTTGGATGCTATCTATCACAGGGTCCTGCTAATGTCAGTCATGGGAATAATCTGCACAAAGTCCAGGCTCGACATGGTCGGTCAGCTGCTTGGGCAGGTTATATCAGGGGATATGTCCAACTGCAGTCCTGCAACAGTCAGTCCTATAGGCCCACACAAGCATCCAAAGGAATTGCATCTCGTCAGTGGGGCAGCTGAAAGACAGTGGTCAGTCATGTCTGTGGGCTGCATGATGAAGTTGATCAGAGTTCTTGGGTAAATACAGTCCTTGGGGTCATTTCATTGATTGTTGAGGAGTGTGCTCCTATAGGAGCAATGAAGGATCACTGTCAAAAAAAGGTGGGAGAGTCAAGGCTGGGTAAGGGGGAAGTCTGAAGCAAATTTGGAGCATGCAACAAGGTGATGTGCTCGATGCTGAGGAGCCGGGAGAAAGAAGACAGTTTCATAGGAGGAGGATGAGGCCATTAGGAAGGAGGAAGCTCTCTTTGTGCCCAATAGTGCTCAACTGCTATAAGCCTGACCCCTGATTGACACATGGAGCCAGTAGATGAAAGCTAGGTGCAGAAGACCATCATGGACTGTCAAGTAGTTATTGGTCACAATATCAGTATTTGATTGGCGTTGTGGTGCCAAACCACAGCCTGTGTTTTTTTTGACAGTTGCAGTTCAATGTCTGTAAATAAATTATCTAATTGCTTGCTTGTTTGTGACATTTTCCTTCTGGATAATGATAAGCTGTGGGTGTCTAGTGAGCAATGGGGACAGAGCAGCATTGACTTAATGAGGGTGATTAGACAGGATGAATCTATGGACAGATAAACCGTGTGGCCTGTTGGTTAAACAGCAAGTATGGTCAGTGAGTAGAGTTGTATATGTGAGGGAGAGTCAGCCATCCTGGCAATGTGTCTTGACTAGTGTGGCTTCGTTGTTGCTATGCTATTTTGTTGCCAGTGAGGGGCAACATCAGACTGCCAATGCTTGTCAGGGTACACAGATGGCTCAGGTGCAAGAGATGCCAGTCTTTCGCCAGATATCCACTGAATGGTGAGTTCTTCTGGCAACAGCGCATTATAAGGTGGGTTAGAATTGGATGTGAGGGACACTGCGGGCAGAGTAGGTAGTTAATGAGGTAAGCTTGGCATGATGTCATGAGAAATTTCACACCGATAAACCTTCCAAAAATTCCGACACAGCTTACTTAGCCAAAAGAAGGAAGATTCAGCCACGTATGGTTGTTTATTCAAAATATTTTATACTTAATAGAAGCTGTTAAAATGTTCTAAAAATAATTGTACTTGTAATTCCCTTGTCTACTTGTATTATAATAAATTATCAACATAGCAACTCAATTTTCTTGGCATTAAGTTAATTATGGTTTTGCATTATTTTTAATGTACTGGGTAATATAGTTGCATCAAGTTCATGTTTACAGTGTTATAAACTAGTTGTCATTTCATTTTTAAGTGGGCTAGTTATGAGTATGACATTCATAGAATTTTCATGCAAATGTTAACCCTGTAGAAGAAATATTAATTTAAACGCCTAAGAAGTTTGTATCAGGTTTGGAAAATAAAACACCTTTTACTACAGTTACATAATGCTTAAAGAGTTGTTACTATTCTTGGATATTTGTGCTTTTCCCTTTGTAAATACATTGTTCAAAATTGAACACTGCTAATATACGCAAAAGTTATCTCAAGGAACACACTTATATCTCAGTATTTTTTACTGAATCCCATGGGATAGAATCTAATCTGCATTTCAAATAATTCTGATGTGGACCTGTGCACCATGAAGTATGAAATCTCTGTGATATCAACACACATTTAAAGGGCCGTTTTTCAAATCCAGTTTCCACCTTGGCAATTAAATTGACAGATTGGTTCTGAATTCAAATTTACAAAACGAGGTTGCAGCCATTACATTTTTCTTTTAGTAAATTGTCACATGCTATAATGTTGCATTCTATGTACAGAATTGTTGTCAAAGTTACAAATGCAAAAGTTATTTTGTTCTCTATCATCAGTAGATTCAGAATCATTTGTTGATAGGTGTGTATATTTTATTGTTAGTGCTGGGTAGCCATTGCTCCTCGATTTATAAACTTAGTACGATGGTGACCTCCCAAAGATGAGAGTAGTGTCTCAAGTATTTTTGTGTCTCCATAGATTGTTTTTGATTTCCAAGCAAGTGGACAGTAGCAGTACATCAGTTAGAGTTAATGCTTCTCCATGTACAATTGGCAGGAGGAATAATTCAAATAGCTCCTGTTTTTGTGTCCTGCTAAATTTCATCCTCCTTGGAATGGAGATCTTTCCGTTAAAGTCCTGCTGAAACTGATGAAATCTCCCAACCAACTTCAATACAGTCTGCTCCACAGTACAAAATTCTGGACTTCTGATTTGCATCCATCGCTTAGCCACTTGAAATATCATTCCTTGGAGCTCCTTCCATCCAGTTGATGTACGGTCACTGCAACTGTTCCACGAAGTCTATTAATGTCTAACAGCAGGGATTTGGCTGTCCTTCCCATTAATGATATGGAGTTGGAGTGGGAGCAGCAAGAAAATCCTGGCCTGGATTACCTGATCAGATATTTGTTCGATTGCACTCATTTAAAACCAATGGAATATGTGATTCAGTATTGCAATCTGATGAGTACTAATTTGTTAAAGTACAGAAGTGAGACTGATCCCAATCTGACTGTTGTTTACTGAGGCAGTTTAGAAAGTCTAGGGAGTGTCAATGGAGGCGAGGCTAAATCAGAGGAATGATCAGTGAGGCAGTATTGTACATCTCCGTGTGATATTGGCGGAGACCTGGAAACGTGTTGCCGATGCTTTTAAGTTGGTTAAATATATGGGCTAGAGTGAAAAATAGAAATCAGAGAAGGCAAATATTTCTCAGACATGGCATCACACATGTAGGTGGAACTTCAACCCCAGTCCATCTAGCTCATGGTATAGGAGCACTATTACTGTGCCACAAGACCCCTACTGGAGCAATATATTTTGTGGAGTGGGATATCCATCAGATGAGAGGATAACACAATTGCCAACCTTTTGAGATGCTATGCTTTAGTATTGCTGAAAACAGACAATTTTGCTGAAGCTTTTCATTTTGCAATTAAATGTGGCTGGTTTACTCTGATTGATCAAGGCATTGTTCTGAGAAATGTATCAGAGAATGGCCATTAGCTATTTTGTTGACCTGAAGCAGGTGTAATGTGTGTACATGTTCTGTCACAGTGCCTTGCATATTAACATTTGTAGTTTCCAGTACACACAAACATACGCAATGCAAGCATGGCTGACAATCCTAAATTAGTTGTCAGTGTGATTCTTTACAACTTTAGGATTATTTAAAAATATTGTCCAATTGTAGAATCACATTTATGTTGGACACTATGTTGTGAGTTTTGCAAGTGCAGCCTAGTTAGATGTGGTCCATGCCTTGCTTGTTGTGAAAAGCTGAAGGGATACGCTGTTTGATATGATCTGCCAGTATTTGGGATGTATGGTCTACATGCCTAACATTACACCAGCACTGAAATCCACATACCATATTACTCACCTGTTCAATCAGCATAATGTCTTTTAGGTTTAATGCCAGATCCTGATTGTGGTGAACACCTCTCATGTTGCTACTGCATAATAGCAGCATGAAATGGTTAACTTAATCTGTTTGTTATCTGCCCAGCTGATGATAAGACTAGACATGTCAAATTCTGGAATGAAATCTGGCTTGATAAGTTATGTTTCATTTGTATAGCTGATTACCACTGAGTTTAGTCACTGGAACATGTTCATGTGAGGCTGCAAATTTTCTTGAATAAAAGACGATTGGTTCATTGCACAAAAGAAAATGAACAAAGATATATCTGTATAAGTTTCAGAATGATTTTAGCACAAACAACAAAACAAAGTTTTAACATATTATAGAGATTCAATCTCAAGGAAATATCACTTACCTCAATTTCTACTTCATTGAATCTTACTAGTTTCCTTTCTGTGCATCACTAAGGCAGTTTTACAATTCCTTTCCACATCTGATGCCATGAACTTTTTCAGTTCTGGTGGCCTTAAACCTCTTTTCCACTCAGACAGCCGGAACACTTCTTTACACTCTCACAACCTGGGTGCTTCACAGGTTAAAAGCCACTTCTGCCAGGGTGACTGGTACTCAAAAACTGACAACTTGATGTGTCTGCTCAGAGGAAATTGTTTTCTCTTCTAATTCTTCTGAAGCTAATCTAATGTCATCTGATCTGTTGTAAACTCAGCAGTATAAATATTCCATCCATTAACACCAGAGGTGTACTGTCAGGCACTTGGCTGGATCACATATATTCTCAGAAATGATATCATAGAGTCCCTACAGTGTGGAAAGAGGTCATTAGGCCCATCAAGTCTTCAGTAACCCTCCAAACAATATGCCACCCAGACTCAGTCCCCTACCCAATCCTCACATTTTACCATGCCTAGTGCACCTAGCCTGCACATCCGCAGTTACTTTGGACAATCTAGCATGGTCAACCCACCTATCTTGCACATCTTTAGACTGTGGCAGGAAACCCACACAGACATGGGGAGAATGTGCAAAATCAACACAAACAGTCGCCCAAGGCTGGAATTGAAGCCAGGTCCCTGTGGTATCATTGCTAACCACTCTGCTGCCCATATGTTTAGATCACTATTCCAAATGACTTATTGAGCTTCAAAAACAACTTCACAGCACTGACTATAATCCATCTAATTCTATTTTAAAATCTAAATCCCAAATGGTATATCACACCTCTCCGCAAAGAAAAAAATGAAAATGTATCCTGATTATATTCTTATTCCTCTATGTTACAATAATAGTAATAACATATTTACACTAAATATATATTGCTAGTCCTTATTGATCATGGCATTTGGTTACATTCATATCTGCTGTTGACAAAGTGCCTCTTTGTTATAACATTGTCCTTACCAGCTACATGAATAATTTTTAGATGATTTAGTTGTAGTAGTCAGCTCCAATGAAACAGTCCTAGGTACTTGTTCAGAATCACTCCAAAAATACTAGAGGATTGTGAAACATATAAATACCAGTCTCTTCAGAGTTGCTGGAATTTTGTAGAGTCAACAAAAGGCCCAGTGTCTTTTTCTGCACTCATTTAATTGTTGAGAAAAGGACTGACTGGTTGCTTGATCCCCATCTCATCATCTAGTAAAAAAGAAGTCATATCAATGATTCTTGGCATCAACAGCCTGTTTGAATGGCTTCTCCTAATTTGGTGTTACTCAAACCCAGGCAGTCATCAGCACAGCTTACAAATTTTCAAAACTGTTCTGACATTCTTTTGTCCATTTAAATTCTTGCCTTTCTTCAATACATTTTGTCAAAGGGATTACTACAATGCTAACTTAGCACTGCATCCACAGACATTCACTCCCTACACCACTGATGCTTAGTAACAACAATGTGACCATCCACAAGATGCACTGCAGAACTTCACCAAGGCTCCTGAGACAGTATCTTGCAAACACATGATCACTCCCATCTAGAAGGACAAGGACAGCAGATATGTGGGAACATCACCATCTATAAGTTCTCCACCAAATCATTCACCAGCCAGACTTGGAAATATTTCGGTGTTCCTTGAGTGTCAATGGGTCAAAATCCTGGAATGCTCTTCCTAATAACATTGTGGGTCTACCTTTGGCGCATGGACTGTAGTAGTTCAAGAAGGCAGCTCACCACCACCTTCTCAAGGGCAACTAGGGATGGACAATAAATACTGACCCAGCCGTGATGCCCGTATACCATGGATGAATGAAGAAATATAAGACAAACTTCACATAAAATCCACTTATGCCAATATATCACAGAATTTTGGATTTTGTCTTAGGTGCAGGGAAATCCAAAATATAAGATCCCTTATTTTCACTTTTCGAAGTACTACTTGGCCTTATCCTATAGTGCAGCCGTTCTTTGATATCTTTAACCCTAGCACCAGGGATCTACAAACCGTTCGGAATCACATTGATAGCTGTAGTAACACCTGTCTGTACCCCTGTCTGTAGAATCTCTTTTCAGAAAATAAATCAAAGAACTGCAGATGCTGGAGATCTGAAACAAACAAGTGTACGGTAAGTCCTAGAGCACAAGTTTTCAGTGCTATTGTGGGAGTACAGTCAGGACCAACAGTCTTTGAAGCATCTAGTACCTTAGACATTTCTTGATGTCATGTGGAATGAATCAAAATGGCTGAAGCCTGGCATCTGTGATATTGGGGACCACTGGCAGAGGCTCAGCACTTCTGGGTGAAGATTATGAGAAATGCTTCAGCCTTATCTTTTGCACTGATGAGGATGATTACTGAGCATAGGGATATTTATGGACCCTCCTCCTCCAGTGATTTGTTGAATTGTCCATTACCATTTGAGGATTGGATGCAACAAGACTGCAGAGGTTAGATCTGATTTGTTGGTTTTGGGATCACTTAGCGCATGATGCTTATGCATGCAAGTGTGTTTAGCTTTACCAGATTTATACATCATTTTCTTTAGATCAAATATAGCAAGTTAGTTTATTCAGACCTAATTCAAAAAGAACAAGCGCAATGCTGACTTCAAAACATTCTTGGTTTTCTGGTCTGCTAATTTTACGTAATTTCTGGTCTTACCATTATCTTCTGAAAGATGCATTTTATCACATTTATACAGATGAACACTTCACTGAAAGGTCTTAGAAGTGATAAAACTTTACAGTTTGAGCTTTTGAAATACAATGATTTCATTTTCAGCAATTCTATTAACTTTTTCACATCAATCATGATGATGGGTGTCTTTAAATAACCCAAGACAAAGTGGGATGATAATTATATAGTAGAGAGGGGGAAGAGATTTTGAAATTAAATGAAAAATGCTGGAAATACTCAGCAGGTTAGACAGCATCTGTAGTGAAGAACAAAGTTAAAATTTCAAGTCATCTTTAAAGGTCATCTTGACATGTAAGGTTAACTTTGAGCCACGTAATTTATAATCAATCATTTGCAGGCAAAACTACCTTTATTGAGATGGATCAGATGCAGATGAAGTACACTGCCATGAGAGGGCAAGGTAGGGCCAACAATGCCAGAGCTTCCTGGATGCCAAAAGGAATAGAGAGCAAGATGAGATAACAAGGTGCAGAACTGGATGAACACAGCAGGCCAAGCAGCATCAGAGGAGCAGGAAGGCTGACGTTTCGGGCCTAGACCCTTCTTCAGAAATGGGGGAGGGGAAGGGGGTTCTGAAATAAATAGGGAGAGAGGGGGAGGCAGATAGAAGATGGATAGAGGAGAAGATAGGTGGAGAGGAGACAGACAGGTCAAAGAGGCGGGGATGAGCCAGTAGAGGTGAGTGTAGGTGGGGAGGTAGAGAGGGAGGACGGACAGGTCAAGGGGGCGGGATGAGGTTGGTAGAAAGGAGATGGGGGTGGGCCTTGGGGTGGGAGGAGAGGATAGGTGGGAGGAAGGACAGGTTAGGGAGGCGGGGACGAGCTGGGCTGGTTTTGGGATGCGGGAGGGGGAGGGGAGATTTTGAAGCTTGTGAAGTCCACATTGATACCATTGGGCTGCAGGGTTCCCAAGCGGAATATGAGTTGCTGTTCCTGTAACCTTCGGGTAGCATCGTTGTGACACTGCAGGAGGCCCTGGATGGACATGTCGTCTGAGGAATGGGAGGGGGAGTTGAAATGGTTCGTGACTGGGAGGTGCAGTTGTTTAGTGCGAACCGAGCGTAGGTGTTCTGCAAAGCGGTCCCCAAGCCATCATGTGAAAGTTCCCCTCCATTCATCATTCTGACTTGAAAATATATCGTTCCTCCTTTACTGTCGCTGGATCAAAATCCTGGAATTCTCTGCCTAACGGCATTGTTGTTCACCCTGCAGTACATGGACTGCAGCAGTTCAAGAAGATACCACCACCTTCCTAAGGGCAACCAGGGACAGGCATTAAATGTTGGCCAGCCAGCAAGATCCATGTCCCATAAATGAATAAAAAAAACTGTATGTCCTCTCTGTAGTATGGTGACCAATATTGCACTCAGTACTCTTAAATGTGGTTTAACTTGCCTTATTCCCTTTCTCAACTGCTAACTCACCATCATCCTGTGATCAAGCAATAGTGAGGAAACTGCAGATATTGCCAACATGGACCTCTTCCTTTCCACCTCAGAGCCCCCTTCCCACATTCCAACCTGCCCCTTCTGATTTTGTGCTGTAGACAATCAAGAGCAAGAGGAGCTCTTGGAAGAGTAAAGAGACGAACAGTGTTGATGAAGAGGCTTGTCATTTAATCTGGCGTGCAGTCACTAGCTCAGACACTGACACTATATATAATCTTGAGGCTAGTACAGAGTTGGAATCAATATGTGGTGGGCACAAGTAGGCTGTACCCACGCCAGGGACAATGGTAATTTCACATGTCATCACTCTGGAAGGCAGGCTGACAGAGAATTTCTGCTACAGAGAATTCAGATGAAGATCTTGGAGATGTGGCATCCTGATGGATACTAAGATGCTGGGTGCATTGGCTGGCCTGCCTAATAGCCCTCTCTAATTGTTAAAGAGAATGGAGGAGTCCAGTTGCAAATTGATAGAGGGGTTGCAGTGATCTTGTCATCTCTGCTTCGTCTTTCTGCAGAGCCGTTACAGCCGCAGTCTCAATGACAATCTCTTTCATATTCTACAGGATGCAATATTGGCAAAACATTCATAGAAAATGTTACTTTTACGTGTTTCGCTCTCCAGGAAATAACAATGTGGAAGTTCAGTTTTTTGCAGAAAATTTATATCTTACTGTTACTATGTTAATGTTAGCTCCCTTAAAATTACTGCAAACTTAATTTAATCCTACAAAATAAGTAGTGTGCTTAATTTCTTAGATTCTTTTGCCCACGAATATCCTTGCTGCCTGTTCACATGTGGCATTACCTCATACCACTTGTTAGTTATGACAGACTGCCTTCTATTACAGAATCCATCTGTAGGCTAGCTCTGTATGCTAAGAGATCTCTGTCCTACTATTACTTTGCACCAAAGTCAAAAATCTAGCCCAAAAATCTAAGTCTCAATCTTACACACAAGGTTCTAACTCTTCCTGTTATTACACATTAGACTTCCAATAATCACTGAGGCAGAGGGCATAGAGAGGTGGGAGGATTGCATGCTTGTGACAAAACCCATCAATCTGTAAGAAAAGTGTAAAAGCAAAATATCTGCCCAAAAGAAAGTATATTGCTCTGAAATGTCTAATGAGCATGAATGGAATCCATGTTTTACGTAAGTTAATCTGTGATGTGGAAATAGTCTGTTCATACAATAAATGCATTTGTGGATATTTTCTTTGTTTGGCGTTTCTGGCAAAATTCTAAATGTGCTCTTTTTCATTTAGTTTATGATTTTGTCAAAAATATTTAATAAAGAAAACCTTTGCAAATCTATATATCACAACACATGCCAATATTCATAAAAGCATGTTAATGAGGAGTAGAAGTAGGTAATTGAGCCCCTCAAGCCTGCTCTGCCATTTAATACTGTCATGACTGATCTCATCTTTGCCTCAACTCCACTTTCCTGCCTGGTTCCCATAGCCCTTTAGCCTGCTACTAATTAAAAATCTATCTCCTCCTTAAATTTATTCAGTTTTCCAGTATCCTCAACACTCTGTGTACTGAATTCCACAACGTCATGACCCTATGAGAAAAGTGTCTCCTCTTCAGCTCTGTTTTAAATCTAACCCCCTTTAGCCTAAAACCATGACTTCTCGTTCTAGATTGCCCCACAAGGGGAAATATCTACTCTGCGTCTACTTTGCCAATCCTCTTTAGAATCTTTTCTACCTCAATTAAATCTCCTCTCATTCTTCTAAACTCCAGCAAGTATAGGCCTAAACTGTCCCATCTCCTCTCATAAAACAAGCCTTTCATCTCTGAAATTAATTGATTGAACCTTCTCTGAACTGCCTCCAATGCAATTACAACCTTCCTCAAGTAATGGGACCAACACTGTACTCAGTACTATAGATGCAATGCCACTAACATCCTGTACCGTTCCAACAACACTACCCTGCTTTTATACTCCATTCCTTCAGCAATAAATGCAAAATTCCATCTCTCCTTGTTACCTGCTGTGCCTGCTCACTAGCTTTCTGTGGCTCATACACAAGGACATCCAGATCCCTCTGCTCTGAAGCATATTGAAGTTTCTCTCCATTTAGAAAATAAGTTGCCTCTTTAATCCTTCAAAAGGGTTAAGCTCCACCTGCCTCTCACTGAGTCAGGCATTCTGGGCTCAATACCCCTAACATTCATCCTTTTATGTCAGTCAGGTCTCCTTGATTGCACCAAGTTAATCAGGGAGACCAATCCAGGAACTCGTATTCTACGAGGTCCAGCTGGCCGACGTCATTACCGTCACTACAACAACAGACATATGTACATCAGGTTATTTCTGGGGCTCAGTGTGTAGTTTACTGTAAGATTTGAACCAGTATTTGGAATATGAAGCAAAAACACAAAGCGCTGTATAAACTCAGCAGGTCTGGTAGCATCTGTGGAGAGAAAGCAGAGTTAAGACTTTGATTCAAGTGACACTTCTTCGGAACTAGAATTAGCTAGGGGACAGAGTGAGTGGCTAAGTGGAGAAGGAGACCAGAGAGAGAGAGGGAAAGAAAGTTAGGCAGACAGAGGGATGGTTGATAGCAAGCCAGGGAAGGGGAAAAGCTGATATTGGAATAAGGAGTTGGTGAGAATGGGTTGGCTGTGTTGAAAGCAGCCCATGTGATGACAGAGCTTAAGTGTGGATGTGGGTAAAGGACATGGAAGAAGGCAGTCAGGCCATAAAATTATTGGCCTCGATAGTGAGTCCTGAAGATTGGTGGGTTCCCAAGCAGAAAATGAGATGGTGTTCTTCCAGCTTGTACTGAGCTTCATTGGAGCACTGCATCTGGCCTGAGACAGAAATGTTGGCCATTGAACACAGTAATGTGTTAAAGTAGCAGGCAACTAGAAGCTCAGGATCATTTTTGGGGACAGAAATTAGGACAGAAATGTTCCATAAAGTGGTCACCCATTCTGTGTTTCATCTCCCCAATGTTTTGTTCAGTGCAATTTGATGTCCTCTCATGTGGTGAGTAATACAGACGGTCTAGAAAACGTTCAAAGGATACATATTAAACTATTGTTGAGAATTAATAAAAACCCTTATTATCATAATAGGGACAAAAATATTTTGGGACAATTTAAATGAAGCTATAAAACAGTTAAACCGAGTCTATGTGGACAGACTATTTGAAATAGTATGTAAATTATACAAACAGATGACTAGTTGGATATCTGGAAGGTTTTTGAAAAGGGCTGGATAACTTATTAGCTGTGATTAATCTCACTGTGTAAATGGTATGTGGGACACAGGGTGCGCACGCCATAGTTACTATGATCTTTTGGCATTTATTTTGATCATGTTCGAAGGTTGGGAAAGGATTTCTGAGATTAGTCCACCTGAAACAACATAGGTTTATTTTTAATTCTGGTTTTCCAATTCTCTAACATCCCCAGCCTCCCAATTCTAGACCAAATTTGATAGCTGCACAATCAAGGATTGAATGGGAACTCTGTGAAACCTGTCACGGGAGATTTAAAAATGTTCATATCTATAAATAAAAGAATATATCTGTCAAAACGCATCACAGATCATTTTCCATTCATTAGAAGCAGGACACTATGGTTTATTAAATTTTTGGTGGAACTTGTAATAAAATGACTGACAGTAGTGTGCACTGACAGAGAGATTTAAGCAACACATTTACTCTGAGGTAGGGCATGTGTGAGCCGTCTGGTTGGGTTGTAAAATGGATCAGTAAGATAATAGTGACGTAAGGATCTTGTTAAGTTGCCAAGGGAAGACATTTCACTTTAAATCTCAAATGACTGGTTTTCACTGCACAAACTTGATGTCTCTCTTCTTCGCATTAATAACTTGAGGTCTTTTGTTGCTGTAATTGCCTAATTTTGTCAATATCTGGTGGCTGGGATGGTGGTGTTGGGAGTAGTGTCGGGTGTGTTGAAGTTTCTGGGGCAAAGAATGACTCATGCCAAAGCTCTATGTGACCATGAAAATTAACTGCTTCTGCCTGGAATAATAGATTGGTTAGTATAATTTTCAGAACATTGTGATTCCAGCACAGGGATCCTTTTTGGTTGGATTGACTGTTGCTATGCTGAATCTGCCAAGAGCAATCCATTTTCAAGATTGTTTACTGTGTAATTTTCAACCCAATATTTTCAGAGAAAAGTGTGCTAACATAAGGTATCTTTCTCTGACAGCGGTTGGTGTGTTGCCTCCCAGGTGCCAGGGTCCGTGATGTCTCGGATCGTGTTTTCGGGATCCTTAAGGGGGAGGGGGAGCGGCCCCAAGTCGTGGTCCACATAGGCACCAACGACATAGGTAGGAAAAGGGATGAGGGCGTAAGGCAGAAATTCAAGGAGCGAGGGTGGAAGCTTAGAGCTAGAACAAACAGAGTTGTTATCTCTGGTTTGTTACCCGTGCCACGTGCTAGCGAGGCGAGGAATAGGGAGAGAGAGCAGTTGAACACGTGGCTACAGGGATGGTGCAGGAGGGAGGGATTCAGATACCTGGATAATTGGGGCTCATTCTGGGGTAGGTGGGACCTCTACAAACGGGATGGTCTACACCTGAACCAGAGGGGTACCAATATCCTGGGGGGGAAATTTGCTAATGCTCTTCGGGAGGGTTTAAACTAATTCAACAGGGGGATGGGAACCTGAATTGTAGCTCCAGTGTACAGGAGGTTGAGAGTAGTGAGGTCATAAATAAGATTTCAAGGTCGCAGGAGTGTACCAGCAGGCAGGAAGGTGGTTTGAAGTGTGTCTACCTCAATGCCAGGAGCATCCGGAATAAGGTGGGTGAACTTGCAGCATGGGTTGGTACCTGGGACTTCGATGTTGTGGCCATTTCAGAGACATGGATAGAGCAGGGACAGGAATGGTTGTTGCAGGTTCCGGGGTTTAGACGTTTCAGTAAGATCAGGGAAGGTGGTAAAAGAGGGGGAGGTGTGGCATTGTTAGTCAAGGACAGTATTACGGTGGCAGAAAGGACATTTGATGACAACTCGTCCACTGAGGTAGTATGGGCTGAGGTTAGAACCAGGAAAGGAGAGGTCACCCTGTTGGGAGTTTTCTATAGGCCTCCGAAAAGTTCCAGAGATGTAGAGGAAAAGATTGCAAAGGTGATTCTGGATAGGAGCGAAAGTAACAGGGTAGTTGTTATGGGGGACTTTAACTTTCCAAATATTGACTGGAAACGCTATAGTTCGAGTACTTCAGATAGGTCAGTTTTTGTCCAATGTGTGCAGGAGGGTTTCCTGACACAGTATGTAGATAGGCCAACAAGAGGCGAGGCCACATTGGATTTGGTACTGGGTAATGAACCAGGCCAGGTGTTAGATTTGGAGGTAGGAGAGCACTTTGGTGATAGTGACCACAATTCGGTTACGTTTACTTTAGCGATGGAAAGGGATCGGTATATAACGCAGGGCAAGAGTTATAGCTGGGGGAAAGGCAATTATGAGGCGATGAGGCAAGATTTAGGATGCATAGGATGGAGAAGGAAACTGCAGGGGCTGGGCACAATTGAAATGTGGAGCTTGTTCAAGGAACAGCTACTGCGTGTCCTTGAGAAGTATGTACCTGTCAGGCAGGGAGGAAGTGGTCGAGCGAGGGAACCGTGGTTTACTAAAGAAGTTGAATCTCTTGTCAAGAGGAAGAAGGAGGCTTATGTAGAGATGAGGCGTGAAGGCTCAGTGAGGGCGCTTGAGAGTTACAAGTTAGCCAGGAAGGACCTAAAGAGAGAGCTAAGAAGAGCCAGGAGGGGACGTGAGAAGTCTTTAGCAGGTAGGATCAAGGAAAACCCTAAAGCTTTCTATAGGTATGTCAGGAATAAAAGAATGACTAGAATAAGATCGGGGCCGGTCAAGGACAGTAGTGGGAAGTTGTGCGTGGAGTCCGAAGAGATAGGAGAGGTGCGAAATGAATATTTTTCGTCAGTATTCACACAGGAAAAAGACAAAGTAGTCGAGGAGAATACTGAGATA